>NC_134405.1:52442963-52745463 GCF_038048845.1 Mixophyes fleayi | reverse complement strand
AAGGGGAGGGTTTAACGCCGTCGTGTATTAATAATAATTAAAAAAAAGACTGGCATACGTTAGATTGCATTACACAAATTTTATATTTTATAATATCTACATACAGTACTTAAGCATTTTTTTTTAATTTTGCTATTTTTTTACTATAGAATCATCTATACCATGTCAAAACACATTAGTACATACATATTAGTACAATAAACATATACCGTATGGTGTGCGGAAGAGGGGGTAGTCTTATACGGCGAGTATATAACAAACTCTATATTTTGAGTGGAAATGTTGAGGGTCGTCTTATACGCCCAGTCGTCTTATACGCCGGCAAATACGGTATATATACACACACATATACATAGGGGTGATTGGCATTCAGGCTTATAATTTACAAAGAGTGCCAGATATCTCTTAGAGGACTCTTCTCCTCTATTGTTTTAATATTGCAGACAGACAATTCTGTTTCTACACTACAATTCTATTTTAATATTCTGCTGGAGTTCACAGGACACTACACTGTGTATCGGATGCACATTCTGACAATTTGAGAAATAAAATGAATTTTTAATAACTCAATTTATTTACTTTGAAAAGTAATTTGGAGTCTTAGAACTGACAGATTAAAGTAATTAGCCTCCAACACTAGAACCCTTTTTTCTTGTCTTTTTGATGTATTACATTCTTTATCTCGTAATCTTGTCTATGACATTATTACAGAAAGTATTGCATTTTTCTGAGCTTTTTTGTTTCCATATAGCGGATCCTATCCATGTACTGGAAAAATAACAATAACAAAATATATTACAAAAACATTCTTTATTGATTACAGTGTAATTATTTTACAAGTTTAATAAAAGCCCTTCAATAAAATCAATCAACACAAAACAAATCAAGTGAAACCTCAAACCAAATAGAAATAAAGCTAAATTAGTATGGACAAGATACTAAACACTCATCTTGAAAATGAATCACAGTTCTTGGCGACACCTTGCTTTTACCAGCTGACGAAGTGTTAAATAGGTTTATGCTTTTCCTATTTCGCAATTAGATAAAATTCAGAGTGTTAGGAACTATGGAATCTCGTCAGCAGTAACCCAGCAGGAAAGAGGGACATAAAATATCTAAAATTCTGAGTTATACTTTTTCTACAACTGCTGTATTTATAGGACAAGGCTACTTCTGCTGTTCAGTTGCTTATAAACCAAACATATCAGAATCATGGCCTTGTAAGCTGAGGATTCTGGGAGTTATGCAGCAGCCAAACATGTCAGTCGAATTTGCAATGTTTACCTTGTCATAGAATAAGCTGCAAACATTTTATTAAACTGCACAATAGGCAGACAGTCAGTATGTATCTATCACCATGTACTAATAAACTAATTTAGTTTGATGTCTACGTTATTATTATTGCAATTAGAAAAAAAAAAAACGTTTTAAGTTACAAGTGGATAAATCATACGATGTATACAGTAAAAAACAAAAAATAAAACAGTGGTTTTATTAGAGTCATAGCTATGCAAAATTAAGTAGTAATTAAACATTTTAGTTAGTCAGCTCACAAAGTCATGATTGGCTAAGATGTCACTCTGAGAGTGGTAAAAGCCCAGCTATCCTCTGATGTTCTTTGTAAAATAATTGAATTAGTGACCTCATTTAACCCACCAAAACTTTTCGGCACACAACATGCACACTGGCCGATTACAGAGACCCAGTCATCTACAGTGGAGGCAGAGATCAATTCACCACCAACATCACAGACATGTGGTACGAAGTGCCTAGCCCCTACTGAGCAGATGCCCTGCGTTCTTAGGAATATTGGTTCATTCCACAAAATGGCTACCTCCACTCTGCGTAGGTTTAAAGGATAACTGTACCCAAAACAAAAAAATGTTGTTTTAGGTGGCGTTTGATGAGACAAAATGAAAAAAAAAAAAAAAACGCTAAATGACCTTCTGTGCTTCAGTCACCAGAACTGCCTGGGGGTCAGTGGTTGGCCTATCAGTCCCACATCATGAGACAACCAGCTTGCTTGTTTCAAACGGGCCAATCAGGAAGGTAAGAGTGAAATGCGCAGTGCGACCACGTACATTGAAAGACGCGCAAGTAATCTTTGTTTTCATTTCAGCTGATCAGACTCTACCCAAATGTATTTGTAATGGATGGAGTTAACGTTTTATTTTGTACAGTGTAATTAAGTGTACAATGCACATCACTTTAGAATAAAATGTACTTAACAATCATGCAGCATACAAAGTTATGAGGATGCATATAATGTAAACATATGTGGAAACAAGTTAACCCGTGCATGATACTGATGCATTCTAGTCAAATCAAGCTACTTAAGGTGTTAAAAAGGTTCTTGTCATCTTCATCACCACACACACACACACATGCTGCTAGGCTTTTATATATTAGATAATGCTAAGAATTTAGTAGGTCAGTGTAGTATATAACTCCGCCCAGCAGGTGGCGCTGCAGCTTGAGCACTCTGTCACCCGGTAGTTTTTTCCACACACACACACACTAACACAGCATGTGTGTTCATGAGGTAAAATTACCTCACGAAAATTAGTTTGAGCCCTCAACTCGTAAATTTAGCCTTTACTACCCCTCCCACGGGGGGAAGGGGGGGATGATGGAAGTTAACTGACTTCACTATTATAATTTTTTTGTCAAATAATGTCAGTATACCAAATTTCAGGTCAATTGGATGAGCCCTTTCTGAGAAAATAGTTTTTTCCACACACACTAACACACGCCGCTAGGCTTTTATATATTAGATTAAAATTTTTAAACTGTGCAATATTAGTGTTACATGTCCCTTGGCAATTATCCATATTGTAGGATAGCTCTGTCCAACTTGGTAATGGGATGGAGTAAATATAAACTTTTGGACTTGTCCCCATATAAAATTAAATGTTGTCTACGATTCTAGGTCGATAGTTGGACAGCTCTGCAGTATGGAATTTATTGGCCGAGATAAAAAAAAATTCTGAAAAATGCCATGTAATATGTGCTACCCTCTGCAATATTTTAAATTGCTTTTACACAGTATATCAATTTGTGTAAGGCATGTAGATTTATAAGCGACATTCTCTATATATTACACCCCATTTCTATATACAAAGCTCTTATCAATAAATATAATATAGCAAAAAGAAATATATTGTATATGTTTATGTTGTTCAGTACTTCATTGTAGAAGCATTTAATACACTTAATAACACTGTATAGGTCAATTATAATTAACTGGGATAGTGACACTGCTTTATTAAAAGGTGAGTAAAACTGCATTGTGAATCTCTATCTGAAGAAAGACAGATTAAAAGTATTAAAATATTATTTATAAAAAACAAAAAAAAGCAGTGCCACGTAATAGTCAAATTATCACAAAAACATCAGACCAGCCACTTGCATTAAACCACACCCCAAGCTGCGCACTTTATGATGATTATCACACATTAATTAAACAGACCGGACGGTTTTAGGAGAAGATCAGGTGATTATGGGAAAGGAAATTCAGTTAAAAAATAGGACATATTGTTCTAATGATCGCAATTACATTGTCCCTAAAACAAACAAAAAGAAGTAACCAATCACAATTCCTCAACCAAAAGAGGATAAATTGAATTTCAAACATACATTCTTCAAAAGTGTCATTATATACTTGAAGTATATTATTGCATTTTTCACAGAGTTTCATATGAAGTGTTTGACATAAAAAAAATAAAACATGGATGGAACAGTGAACTATAAAATACTAAGAAGCAGAAAGCAATTAAATTCAATGCACGTTATTCTAAAAATGGATTCTGAAATGAATTTCAACCACAAGATCAGATTGTACTCGTAACACTGCAAATATGAGATTTATGTCCACATGTCTATCCACTATGATTTGAACAATCCAGCCTTCGAGTATTTTTAAAAAGCTAGTCCCTCACGGATATCTAAATGGTGGTCACCTTCGCCTCTGTTCATCTGGAGGGGCAACAAACAAAGGAGGTCCTGATGTGCAGAGGTTGTGCCATGAATGCCCCCTTGTGTCATTCCTCAATATAATACCATATATAATACCATATGAGAGTCCCATAGCAGAAATTATTCATTCAGGGACTTTCAAATGTTATTTAATGTGGTAAATGAAACAGTGGCATGACGTGATATGGGCAGCAACAGGCGCTTCATGGCAGCAAACTTAGCACCTAAAATGGTTCTTTTTTGAGGCCTGATAACACCATGAAGGGGCCACAGGGGAAGGACTATACCATTTAGGTACGCTGTTTATTAAAAGTTCAATTGTTCTTTATGTCCACAAAAAAAAAAAAAAAAATACACACACTGGCAAGATTGCCCCAACCCATTACCTATCTCTTATCTATCTATGTTGGTGTACAAACTTAATTTCTGCCTTTCATACGAATACAACATGATTGAGAGGTAATCTGTAGAAATTAACAGCATACAGGAAAGAAAAGTCGTTTCCTGCATGTCGGCCTTCTGCTAATAAGAAGGGATTACAGAATCATCATCATCATCATCAGCTATTTATATAGCGCCACTAATTTTGCAGCGCTGTACAGAGAACTCACTCACATCAGTCCCTGCCCCATTGGCGCTTACAGTCTAAATTCCCTAACACACAAACACACTAAAGTGTCAATTTGATAGCAGCCACTTAACCTACCAGTATGTTTTTGGAGTGTGGGAGGAAACCAGAGCACCCGGAGGAAACCCACGCAAACACAGGGAGAACATATAAACTCCATACAGATAAGGCCATGTGTGGGAATCGAACCCATGACCCCAGTGCTATGAGGCAGAAGTGCTAACCACTAAGCCAAAAAATTACACATTTTGCAAAGTATTCATGGCACAGATTCCACTGTTATCCCAATTTTGAATTTAAAGCGACTATTTGAAACATACATAAAAGACACGAGAGATTAACAACAAATAAAAAAAAGCAATACAAGCTATTTCCCCCAAATTAACACTTTTATACAATATTTATGCTCAGAAATGCTCTCCTGTCCAGCATCTATTTATTGTGTTTCACAGTCCGAGATATTTGTAGGTTACAGGTTTAATCCCTAAATGTCCACACACGGCTGCTCTGATTGGGCGGTGGTCATGTGGGACCGTCATTAAAGTGTACCACAGGCAGACAAACAGTGAAAGCAGCCACTTTATGGGCTAAAGCAATAAGCGTGAGAAGGGAGCCTATCAATTCATTAGGAACATCGCTGAAGCACGAGGCAGTCAGTACCTCAGTGATTTTACTAGTTTATAGTGGTTGCATAGGCTGAACATTGGTTCGACCCATAAAACGGCCGACCTCCACTGTGTGAACGTGATGTATGACATAAAAATATCCTTAACTGAGGTGACTGCATGGGTTATAAGGCATTCTGCAGGTAATCATTATTAAAATGTATTGTACATTCCAGATGGTTTGTTTCTTGCATACGTGACTCTTATTATAAGTCTGTTTTCATCCCTCAGGGAAGAGTAAGGAGTGAAACAGGTATCAGAATTGTGTATTTCGGATTTTTAAAAACAATGCTGTACAGCAAGGCAGTAATACAGGGAGGGTCAGTCTAGGACAACACATGACATCTAGATGATGATCAGCAGTGGTCAAGTTGAATTTTCTATCAGGATTGCATGTAAATGATTACTTCCCTAAAAATGCCTAGTAATGGGGGCAAGAGCAGATTACATGGAACGAAAATCTCAAAGGTTTGTTCTATGGTCAAAAATCAGATTCTGTTCAAGTCTTCTTTTCTGAATCTCTTCACACATGTGTGCATGCTTGACGGGTATATGTAGAATTGCTTTGACAGCTTTGAAAATTCACACTGTGTATAAATCCCAAAAATCACAGAGTTTATGGTCGGCCTCCTGCTTCCAGAAGGCATTTCTTCTTTCTCCCAAACGTCATAAAAGCTATGTCTCTTGGAAACACAGATGTACCTAGTCATTGTAAAAAAGTCCAAAGAAGAATGCTAAACTGATTCAGGAGCTAGGCGTTATACTGGTGGGGCAGGAGGAGCGCGTGATGGGGCAATGTGAGGATTCAGTTCTCTTTGGTGAGGAACCGGAGGCCTGTAAAGATAAGAAAATGGATAAATATTATTAAGGGTTATTGTCTGAAAACAGAAGGAGTAACTGAGCTGATAAAGAACCACTGAACCTAGCATACTAAAAAATATATATACCTTGACAGGAGCACAATCAGTGATCTGACAGTCAGCATAACTGATTTGCTATGCTTTGACATTTATGCTTTTTGTCCTGTACAAGTACCCAATTACACCATGTCTATGACTGGTGGCAATAGCTGGAGTTAAAATACTTAACTAGTATTTATTTATTAACAAATCTGCAGTGGAAATTCAGCGTAAGAGTGAACAGTTCATTTTACATTCATCTTTCGTATATGAATATTTTCAGTTTTGAATTTATCATTGGGCCATTTATAAACCTTCTTTCTAAAGAACCCCATATCTGGTCACTTTCAGTACTCCAATGTCATTAAAAGTTTCATCACATTGTCATGTAATTAGGACATCCCCTCAGGGGTGGACAGATAATGCCTAAATCTCCGCCAGCCTGTACTAATAGATAGAGGCAAAACAGATCTAATAATAGCCAACCTGCCAGGTACTACTAGATTCAGTTCACATAAACAGCCCTGTTGCATATAGTTATGGCTAGCATGGTTGTTAGACGAGTACTCAATGACTTGGGTGATGAATGAAAATGGTTGGTTGTTGGGGTACATTGGGCAGGACCGTCAATGACCAAGACAACTCAACTTGTTAATGTTTTATGTGTAACAGTATCCTAGGTAATGTAGGCACGGACCTCAGAGGGAAAACATCACCAGCAAAGGGAAGACAAAACAGGTGAGCGACGGAACTGCAACTAACTGTAACTTTCACCCTGTGGCGCTAGTAGTCAGCTTCACCAAAACTTGGTCGGTTCAGTGCATAAACCACTCATCATATCTGACAATGTAGTGTTACGAGTTCAGAGGTGCATACAGTACAGACAGGGGAGTACAGAGCAGAGGAGGAAGGTGGCACGGCCAGATGAGTCATCCTTCCTTTACAACGTTCTCAACAAACGGAGCACAAGTGGAGCCAACCTAAATAACTACAGGGTCCTCAGTGCTTGTTTCCAGTGGTGGACGGTTCTGATTGCATATGTTGGGGCGCATTTTACTGGCACGGTTCGGGTCATTTCTTAGAAGGCAAGGTCAGGGCTTATCACTACTTAATGGTACTGACTGGTCCTCTTTACCCCCGTGTTGCAACATTTCTTCCTTGACAGGATCGGTGTCTTTCAGGACAACCCCGAATACACCCAACATGTCTGGCTGGCCAATGGTTTCATGATCACAACACTGATGTTATCCGTATGTCAAGGCCTTATCAGTCAACTAGATCTGAACCCAATCAAGCACCTATGGCATATTCTGGAATGGCGTCTGAGACAGCGGTTTCCCCACCATCCACCAGGTGTCCGTTGAGTGACCTTCTTGTGAAAGAACGTGGCTGCGTCCCCACTGCACAATTCCAGATATTGGCAAACTCAACGCTGCAATACATATAGGCTGAATATGGTGGCTCAACAAGTTATATTGCTGTCTACATTTTATTGCCCACTACCTGTATGAGTGTTGGCAATAGAGACCAACTGAAGTCCCTTCACTGGTTAGGGAAACATGTAAAGAAAAATATAAAAAAATAAAATATAAATTAGAAGATAAAAAAAATTAATAAAGAAAATACTACAGTTTCTGACCATTAGGACTATATAAAATATTGTACGCATTTGGTATGGCTCTACTGAGGAAAACTAGCTTATTAAAGACTGGGGCAAATGAATGGAGTTGGGACTATTTTCGTGAACACGTGTCAGAATCTAGAACAACAGCCTGGTCATTAAGGGCTCTGGAGAATCATCTAAAAACATAGCACTTACCTAGATGGTGTGTGTTGAGGCTGTTTCACCATATATGTTGGCACAGCAGAGTTATTCGGTATATAGGACTGCAAATGAATAATAAAAGAAAAAGGACCATAGTTGATGCTATATGAAGATTAAATTTCAGCAGTCACCAATATATACAAAAGTTCCTGTATTTAGTGTTAGAATAACGGTTTCTGCAGAGCTGCAGGTGTCATCTCTGTAACTTTTCTCAGTAACGTGTCACATAATATCTAGCTGTATTATAACTAATTAGCTAATAGTGATGTTAACAACACAGTACAGTCTGTGACAAACCCTTTTTGAACATGAAGCCTGGCATGGTGACACTGCAGTCAGTATTGCTGCAGCATGGCGATGAGTTCACGGGTTCCATGCTGACCAGAGCGCTATTTATGGCAAGTTCATATGTTCTCCCCGGACTCGGGTGAGTTTCCTTGGGGAGCTCCTGCTTCCTCTCACAGTCCAAACATATAAGTGGCTTATGATAAAACTTTAAACATTGACCCTAGTGTGTGCATCTGTGGCACACAATATAGACTGTAAAGTCCACTGGAGCTAGGAACTGAAGTGAATGGTTAAACCATTTTGTTTTTGTTGGAAAAGCGCGATATAAATGAATAATTGATAATAATAATAATAATAATAATAATAATAATAATAATAATAATAAAAATAAATAAATAAAAGGTATCACCAAGTGAGACCTAAATGCTGTGCAAGAAACATTCAAAGACCCAGTGCACAGTGACTGCTAATAACAGTGAGAACGATATTAATCTTCCATTAAAGTAACAATATGACAGAACAGATTGTTTTCCCTTAGTACCTTGGCATCACATGTACCTTTATAAAGCAGCTATGTGAAAGCTATTGTCTACAGCATGAACAATGCGTATCCTTATACACAGGTACTCACAGTTTCATGAGTGGGTGGATGCATATTTCTGTTGGGTCCCATAGGTGGCACATTTCTTGGAGGAGCATTAGCTGCTGGGCCCCCACCTGGTGGACCATTTCGCATATTTCTTGGGGGGCCCGAATTTGGGGGAATCATTGCTGTCGGCCTATGTGGTACATTCCTTGGTGGGCTAGTTGATGGATCGTCCCATCCTGGAGAAGTGCTTGGAGTGCTCCTTGGTGCATTCCTTGGTGGACCTGTTGCAGGACCACCTCTGCTGGGTGCATTCCTAGGTGGTGGCCTTCCATCTTGTCTTGTCCTGTCAACTCTGATATAAGAGATAACATTACCAAAATAGCCAAAGGAGAACTCAAGCTCCCGAAAAAATTTAGAAGCAGTTTCAGTGTGCCTTTGGGATCACTAGTAAGACTTCGGCTACAGACAATAAAGGATCCAGTGAGGAAGTCAAAATGACCCACTTACATCCCTTCAGAAATTAGCCCACCTGCACCAATTCAGGACTTAAAAAGAGCAGTTTACAACACTTAAGCTTTTTATTGCTGGCGCAGTTCATTATATTTAACAAAATCAAAGAGACTTAGGCACAAAGTTGTAAATAACAGTTTAAGCTTAATGTGAAGGACATTGCCCCTTTAAGAACTACACAGAGAGGCTGACTAGGATAGCTGTAAATAGGTGACTGGCTCAGAAAAGCCTGTTACCTGTCATAGAACGTTGAACACTTCTATAGTAGTGACAGTCACTTTGCAGATCATATATCAATAAAGAGGTAATCTGGTAGCATATTTGTTATATTAAAATAACAAGTGTTATTAGGGTTTTTAGTGTAGTTATAGAGCTTTATAGCATGAGTGTGACGAAACAAGGGGGAGGGGTCTGAGACACTAACCTCAAGGCAGAGGCGGAATTAGCGAGCTGTGGGCCCCGGAGCAGGGAGGCAGGGAAGCCCCATCATCTCCAGTGGGCCCCGGTGCACTACACCTGCCGTACCAATTGGTAGTTCCGCCATTGCCTCAGGGACTAAGTCAATGCAACCCCACTTCCTGTCTGTTATTGTATCAAACACCAGGTGTCCCTATGTTCTCCCCAGATGTACCCCTGGTCAAAAGACACTGTGCTCACTGTTAACCCTCTGTAATGTTTAGAATAACTATTGGTAGTGTGTTTCAAGGGCATGCTGGAATCACGTGCAGTCACTACCTCCTCCCTTTTACTGACATATCCCAAGGGGGGGAGGGAGGGGCGAGTGTCACAAGAGTCGACATTTTCACAACAAGTTTTTAGAATTCTTGTAATGCTCCACTTACTCGTGGGCCTGTGACCTCTTCTTCCTGCAGAATCTCCTTTTCAGTTCATTTCTTCGGAAAAAGACGAAGGCTCCGAGGGCCAACAGTGGTACAACCAATAAGAAGAAGACCAGCAACCCATCCCTGAGAGAGGTGTCTTTATCTGTAAGGTTCAGAAAACAATCAGTCTGGTCAGACAGCAGGATTAGACAGGTAGGGTGCTAGCTGCTCATACATGTGTTTGTCATGGTCAGCAAGAGTGCCGGCTTACTGACAGATGTAATGCCCTGTTTACCCCTGGCCTTAATGCTACAATCCCTGCTATTATTGTATATGTGCCAGAGACCGGCACATAGGCCGAAGTTAGGGATGACGACACTGATATATTGTGCTATAATTATGAAAATATAATGAATATATAAGATATTAGAGCATCTTAACCCATTTCTATTAATTTAATCATACCCTTATTAGCGTTTCAGCTATTCTATTGCAAATACAAATACACTAGTCCTGCTGGTAATGCCATTGTCACAGCGGTCCTTTGCATTAACAAAACCAGAGAAAAATAAGCCCGCGCTTGGTATATCCCACATTATATATGGTACCAGCTGCTTGGCAACAAGCCCGCACTCGGTGTATCCCACATTATATATGGTACCAGCTGCTTGGCAATAAGCCCGCGCTCGGTATATCCCATATTGTATGTGGTACCAGCTGCGTGGCAATATAAATGCCCATATATGTATACAAAACAAAAAGAAAGTTGTCAGCGCTTATCCTTTAAACTGCATATCTGTGTGTGTCTAGCAAAATGAAAACATGAGGTATTAGTTTATATTTTGATCAAAAGACTTAAGCCTGCATCCCAACATCAAGGGTACCTCATTATATGCACGTCCTACACTGACCTATATGCTTTAAACACTATCAAAATGCAGTTAAAATCAGATGCACTCACCTCCCAGGTATAGGGGTTTACATCTAGCAAGGGCTGGCTTGTGAGCCACACCCAAATGTGCCTTAAATAGGCTTGATGGACAGCTGCTACGACAAAAAGGTTTGTTTCAAAATATTGCCTTTTTGCATTAACACCCCACCTACTGGGTTTTTAGAGAATGATTTCAGTATTTGTTGACAAAGAACAATCACTGTTTCGGCCATGACTGGTCTGGTCAATGTGTGATATGTTGTTCTAGACTATAACTGACAGCTAAAGTAATAAGAGGAGTGACAGAGACTGATACGGGCTTGTTCTGTGGATTCTCATGTTTTAAAAACCCAACAGATTTATATTCTCTCAAAAGGCAGCCACGTTAGAGTCATTAAGCAGAAGTCCATTTTCCATTTCAGTTGGCTCATTTACATATTATACCAAAGTCATTTACCTTGGACATCTCCCTCTAACCTCTCATGTTATTCCAGTGATGCAGTCTCTGGAGACACTCATTAAATGCAAATAAATCAATGGAAGGGTGGTATTTGGGCTACATAATACAACATATACATTTACATGTACTTGAGAGGAGAGAAAGGGCACAGGTGATATGATAGAAATATTAAAATATATCAGGCATATTCATTTCTTTGACTGCCACTTACATTAGAGGTGGGTGGGCCTTTATAAACGGCTCCTCAATAAGTGGGTGGGTAGCAGCTGTGTGTGGCCACCTGCCAGTGATGCTCAGGAACCATGGCTTACAGTTTATGGCCACCCAATGACTGCACATAGTGTAAGTGAGCACTACGTACAGCTCAATTGGGAACCCTGGGCTCCCCTACTGAGGGCAGGGAATCCTAGGACGTCACAATGGCTATGTCACCAAGGATTCCTTTATGTGTAGGGAAGTTGTAGCAGCTACAGTGGAGGTCTGTCTCCCTCTAGTGTCGACACTGATACAGCGCAGTCTGCATCTGACTGTAACAGCAGCTGACATGTCTGCACTAAGATTACTCCAAAAACATACTGGTAGGTTAATTGGCTGCTAACAAATTGACCCTAGTCTGTGTGTGTCTGTCTGCCTCTGTCTGTGTTAGGGAATTTAGACTGTAAGCCCCAATGGGGCAATGACTGATGTTAGTGAGTTCTCTGTACAGCACTGCAGAATTAGTGGCACTATATAAATAGATGGTAATAATAATAATAATTACAAAGTATAAAAAATATAATATAATATAATATTATATATATTATATATACACACACACACTTAAGTGAGGAAACAAAGCAGTTACATTAATTATATTGATAAGTAATCATTCTCTATAAAAACAACACGTAGCAAAACTTTCAAGTGTGGTCTGGGCACAAAGGTATGAAATACCTCCAGGCCTGGAGGGGTTCACAGAGATTAAGTAAGCAGCATATTTGTACACAAGGGGCTAGATTTACTAAACTGCGGGTTTGAAAAAGTGGGGATGTTGCCTATAGCAACCAATCAGATTCTAGCTGTCATTTTGTAGAAGGTACTAAATAAATGAAAGCTAGAATCTGATTGGTTGCTATAGGCAACATCCCCACTTTTTCAAAGCCGCAGCTTAGCAAATCTAGCCCAAGGAGATTTCTAGAACAAGAGTCTACAATTGGATGGAGGGGACCTGAAAGGTAACGGTTTCTGTACACAAATGGCTATAGACCCACTATATAGTCTCCAAGTTTGACGCATGCAGCATAATGCACAGATGTACACACTGTATTAGCAGGAAGTGACTGATTAGTAAGTGTGTAATATGCAGGGAAGAGTCCCATATAGGCTGATAATGTGAGTATTGTAACCAGCAAGAAGCCACATTGTCCACCAGTTAACATGATCGTACCGTTATACGTAGGGCCACTGTCAATGCTTCCACCATGACCCTTCACCTTACAGTCGGGGAAGGCCCAGCCTTCGTTGCAGTGGCAGTTCTTATTGCTGTTACACACCTACAAAACACACATGTGATCACCAAATTCACAAAGAACATGACTTTTAATATCAAACACAAAACAAGTTACCCAAATGAATGAGATCTTTTAAATTGAAGTTCAATATTTTAGGATTCTGTTGAAAATGCAAATATGTCCTAGGTGATCTGGAATGTAATAATCTTCCTATCGGTACATGAGGATACTAGCGCAGTTTACTGATATATAAAAAAAATCCAATATAACAATGATAAAATACAACAGCAACTATTGTATACTGCTTAGTAGCCTTACTATAACCTGCCCCTGCTAATGAGAGATTGATAACAAAATATTATACATTATTATATATAAAGATTTTGAGTGTACAAATAGGGTCATATTTGGTAAGTTACTGCATAGGAGGGATGAAGGATACACTATCCCTCGACAACAAACATTAGGTGCGAGTGTAAATAGAACTATGGCTATTGATGGAGAATTCAAAATAATTTAAGAGCATTAGATGTGGGAAGGAACAACTATTCTGTTTTGGACATGTTCCATTTTCAGGTAGCAACAAGGCATCCAAGCTAAAATACCGGATGTGTATGAACAACGTAGATGTGGTATTAGCAGCTAGGTCAACCAAGAGAGTTTCAATATGGAGCGTAGTAATGGTTTAGGAACAGACACCTGAAGAATGGGGGATAGGAGGGCACACCGAGGTGGTGAGAAGGAAGGACTGGAAGCCAGGGTGTCATGATCACTCAGATAGTGTGGTGGACAAGAGTGTAGTCAGTGTTAAAAACTGTTGAAAGGAGAGAGATTGGATAATGACTTTCTATGAGGGGGAATTCAATTGCCGACATTGCACATCATCGTAATGTACGACTGGGCACATTGCCAGCCATTGTGGTGCAAGGAAAACTGAGCTGAAATTCCAGCCAATACATTGCCGTGATGTGTCTCCGTAGATGGTCCGGAAACAAATTGTGCTGAATTGAATCTCTCTCTCTAAGTTAATATATCATACTCACCCCATTACCTCCACATTTCGTCTGTACGTCACAGTCATATCCCAGCACTGATGCATTTACACACTGGTAATTCCTGCACACCTAATAAAGGATAATACAGATCCTTAGGTCACGTCTTGGTCTTAATAACAACTATGTGGCATTAAGGTCATAGGCAAAGACGAGGGTTTGTCTTTAAAATTAATTTAGGCAGATACATATGATAGTTACATATTATAGTAATATATGAAAACACGCAATGGGGTAATACATGAGTATTTCGGCACCAGAAGAGGAGTTGGTGGTTTACTCCTTACCTTGCCCGTCTCACACATGGTGCCCTCATTAACCATGGCAGGATCTGGGACATCGCTGCCGAGCTGGAAATCCACACCCCAGCATACAGTGCCCTGGATTGTAGTCTTGATGATTGAAGGCTCAATGCCAAAAACGGGTGTAGATTCCACATTCTCACACTGTAGCTTCCCACACAGAGCGTTCCTGAGACAAGGATAACAAAACACAGCAAAGGTTCATGTGGGCGATGCAGCAACAGCTCTTGTTCATCACTGAAGTATATTAGTCTCTGGAAGTGAATGAATATCTCATGATTCAAACCATCCGCCAATTCGTCTCATTCAACCAAGTCTAGAACTCTTCAAATACTGAATTAATGGAAGCACCATATATCAAAACTGTGCAATCACCTCCTGAATAGATGATGTCATGCTCTTGTCAGTGATTAAAATAAAGGTTGGTGAGTAATGAAAGAGCAATATTAATACTCTTTCCAAATTATATTTTGATGGGGTCCTCGGTACTTGTCATTGATATTTACTATACTCTCTGCAGTTGGTAATACAACCAGACACGGCCATTACTAAAGCTTCATTCTCTTGGCATCTCTGATATAGTCATCAATTGGCTGTCATCCTCTTTATAAATTCAGGATCTCCTTCACTGGGACAACCCATTGGTGTAGCCAGATGATTGCTCAGTGACTGTGACCTATATATGATGTCTCACGTCTATGTGATATTGATTACTACCTCCTTCTCTTAAGCAGACTGGTTTAGATTGTTCTTACTGCTGCAGTTGGCTTCTTCTGCACCTCTAGGCGCTCCACATCTTCTTCTCTCTGCCAGCCCCTGCACAGCTCCCTCTAGTCTTCACCTGACATCTACCTGGTTCCTAAATACCATTCAGCACGTCTGCACTCGAACAGTTACTTCCTCATCTCTTAAAACAACTGCTCACCCTCTAAGACTTCTCTTGTGCTGCACCTCATTTCACTTTGCATTATTCTAACATTTCCCCAAGAATTAACTCAACATAGAGTCTTATTCCCTTTGTCCTGGAGTACAATTTAGCATTCTCTCCTCTTGTACTGTTACACTTGTTGTCACACTTACTACTTGTGCCAGTTTTGTCAGCGCATGTTAGTTTCTCTACATATGGCAACATTATTGAGCCTCAATTCTATGCTACAGAATACAGTATGTCTGACAAATAAATACAAATAAATAATAAAAGGCGTCACTGTTATTATTGCAATTAAGCAATGTCGCCACAAACATTTCCTATAGAAAGCAATTGCAGCAAGGGAGGTTCTCTGCAAAAAACTTATTTAGAAATTTGACTGCGATTACAAAGTTCTAGGACAAACCCTGCAACCTACTTGGCATCGCATGATTTGTAGGTGTTGCCTTGGAAACCACAGTTCCCAAACCTGTCACCTTTGAAGTTCACCGCTTGGAAACAAATTGCAGGAGCTGCCTTTGCATCTAGAATATAAACAAATAAATGTCAGATGCTTTCAGATTGTATCCACTCTAAGCAAAATTTTCTGTTCATACAAAACAAAAAGGATTTTTATACATCCTCATAAATCATTTCCTCTAAATAATTGAGATATAGGTGCAGCCAGGAACTTAAACTTAAAACTCTGACTCATTTCCAGGCAGAGGTAACACCAGACTTCTGCACTTGTAAGAGGCAGTTGGGGTCCTCTCCATAGAGGAGGAAACTTTGATCAGCTCCTGAACCAAAGCCGCTAGACTTCTCTACCACACAGGCTCCTCCTCATACACCACCATGGCACCAATGGGACCCTGCTCTCGGTGTGACTGAAGGAAGCACTAATGAACCCCCAGAACCTAAGGGAACCTGAGAAATATATCCGCTGGGCGAGCTAAGCAACTGGCTACAGAACTAGTCCAGGCCAGTTCCACCATATTGGTACCAGAGCTCTCAGGTGTACTCGGCACCCAATCCTCAGATTGGCATTCGCTTGACTCTCCCAAACTTATTTGTTGTGGCATCTAGAACACATAAATAGCATTAAGCAAGTTACCTCAAACACATCACTCTGACAGAGCCCCACTTGTCTGACGTTGCAGAAAGACAAACTTAGAACATAACAACAGAACACAATTAAAAGAAAGAATGTGAACCTCCCAACCGACCAATAAAACGGAGTGAACAATCACTCATAAAACAACCCACCTTCCCTCTCTATACCTCATGATACCAGTGGTATGGAAAGGGACTGAAGATAAACCAAAAGTGAAAGAGAGAAAATGTGTCTATTTGGGCACTCAAAGGTTAAGTTCAAACCTTTCTAGTAAGACATAAAAACAACTTAATTGCTATGCATTAAAATATTTATATATTACAGTACACATTATCCAAATGTCCATAGCAAAATATTTAATAAAAACAGAGAAAAATTGTATTAAACGATGAAGACTAATCAACTGTTAAGATAGCAGTAAAAAAAACTGCTGACGCAAAACACCTATAACTCCTAATGATTATGAATTTATCATCATTTCTTGTCACCCTGTATTGAAAAAAGGATCATACACTTTCGGCTCAATGAGTAACAGGAGATTCAAACCCAAAACTCAGATATCTATATTAAATCTTTCTTATTATCAACAATTTTATCATAGACATTCAAATTTCATAATTCCTCTAAGTATCAATATAATAATCTTAAAAGTCACTCATCATACTCCTTATCAGACAGCAGCGCATTGGTGCAGTATCAACTATTTCTATTATCATTAGGGGAATGACCTACACAATATGTATACACGTGTTTAGCCGCCGGCCAGATAAGTCGCAGCGGAATCTGTACCACAGTACTACTCTTAATTGAATATATATATATATATATATACTATGTTTCTTTATTCTTTATTAGATATAGATACTTAGAGGAATCTGTGAAAACCTGGGATCTAACAAACTAATGGCGCAGCCCACCATAGTGGAGCCAACTGCGACTTCCCCAGCTCTCCTCCTGTATCTGGCAGCTATTGGCTCCCCAGGGACTATGATCACCAGACACACCTCTACGGTACCACACAGATGTCCGCTCTGTAAGGTGCCGCCAAACCACAGCAGTGGTCTCAAGTACAAATAAACTTAAAATAAGCATTAAATAAAAGCAAAAAACCAAGCTGCCTATGCAGCTTGAAAGAAAAAAAAACATTGTCTGTGGTCCTGGTTACACCTATACCCCAATGTCTCCAGTATCCCCCAGTTGGATGCTGGAGAAACGTTGTTTTATTCCTCCGCTCTTACTTAGGGAACAAAACTAAAAACGCAAACTAAGCAAATGTCTGCTGAGAGGGAAACCAATTCCATTCCAAGTGTCCGGCTAATGACATTATCAAAACTTTACTTAAAACATTTCCTGACAGCTGTTTTACACAAAAGAGCAAGGCTGTGCCACTGGGTTACTCCCTGCTCGCCACATGTCACCCAACAAGCCGCTAGGGACAGGAAACTATTGGGAAGAGTCGAGCACATGGCCGCTCTAATATCAGTCACAGAAACGCACAGATTCATTACGGATCTTATTCTGCATGCAGGGCACAGTGGATCTCAGAATTAGGAGTAAATCAAACTAGAAGGTGTAGTTTTGCAGCAGCCAAAAGAGTCAGCCAGAATCATCATCAAATTGTGCAGACAAAGTGCAAACAGAGTTCGCTGACTTTTACTGAATTGTCTTTCGGATCTTAGTAAGAAAGGAAAGTCTACAATATATTTATTTTTTTCCATCCATATTTAAACTTGTATTAAAATAATTTAAAATGAACAGATCATGTTTGAGTAGATTCAGATATTAGGGTACACGAGGGTGACTGCTATCTAATAGTGCAGGGTATCAACGCAAGATGAACACTGCATAACAAACAATTTAAGACTATAAGGAGTTAAAGAAAATTAACTAAATGTGAACACTTCCTTATGCATATTTTTAGAACAACTTCCTAGAAGTGACTAAATGTAAAATAACCCTGGGCTACACACCGGTCCCTAACGTGTGCTGGATTTACCTTCATTTGCTTGTTACTATAGGATTTAATCTCTTGTTGGACTAATGCTAGTTTTGTCATTTGAGATATAAAACATAAAACTGTACACAGGGACATCATTTCCGAAATAAAACACAGACAAGTTCTTACTGGATCCAAAGATTCCCTGGCACTGGGCATTGTAGTACTGGCAAATGCCATTGTAGCAGTAGGCCTGTTTGCTCTGGCACGGGCTCCCATTCTGGATGAATACATCACCCTGGCAGAAAGGAGAGGAGCCATTGCAGTATTCAGGAAGGTCGCACTCATTGCCCACACCACGGCACACGGTACCAGCGGAGGTGAACTACAGGGAAAAACAAATTTACATTAAGAGACAGGAATAATAGCAATATAAGAACAATAAACACAAAATCTAAGGAGGGGGGATTCAATCCCCTGTGAGGTGCCACCAGCCTATCATCTACGTTGCATATATTTAACATATTTTAAGAATGATGGCGCGTTCAGCCTGGCATGGTGAGATCAATATGTAATGGTAATGGCACACTAGGGAAACACCACACTATTCCTGTTCATCTTTCCCATCTCAATACCACTATCCCATTTCTCCTTCACTCCAATCACACAACTCTCCTCCTACGCTCCCACACTTCTTCCCAAGGTCTGCAGTATTAATTATATTTACAACTGAATTAATGCACTAATCTCATTCACTAATTCACTAAACTCATTCACGCTGATGTGTCACAGTAGTATTTGTATGCACACAAGTATATCAGACAGTGACTGTGTTGAGTACCGACCCGACAGTTTTGGCAGCAGGACCCATAGGCACACTGAGCCCCCGAGCGCAGTTTGCAGGTCCCAAATTGGCAGCATTGATCCTTCTCACATTCCTGGAAAAAAATTAAGAAGAAAAATATACACTTAGAGAAAAACAAAACACATGTCCAAGGAATGAATTATTCAAATTAGTAAAGACAATACAACTGAAACAAGAAAAATGAAATGAGTAACAAACAGCAATCGTGTGTGATTCAGCTCACACTACTGAAAGTAACAATCTCATTGGTTGTCACAGCTTACGAAAGATGAAGGACCAGGGGGTAAACGTATCAAGCTGCAAGCTTCTGGCGGGTTTGAAAAGTGACGGTTTCCTATAGCAACCAATCAGATTCTAGTTATTTATTTAGCACATTCTACAAAATGACAGCTAGCATCTGATTGGTTGCTTATAGGCAACATCTCCACTTTCAAACCCGCCGGAAACTCGCAGCTTGATACAATTACCCCCTGATTTGTGTGCAATTGAGCCCATAATTTGGGGCAGCATGGTGGCTAAGTGGTTAGCACTACTGCCTTACAGTGCTGGGGTCATGAGTTCAATTCCCGACCATGGCCTTATCTGTGAGGAGTTTGTATGTTCTTCCCGTGTTTGTGTGGGTTTCCTCCGGGTGCTCCGGTTTCCTCCCACACTCCAAAAACATACTGGTAGGTTAATTGGCTGCTATTAAATTGACCCTAGTCTGTGTGTGTGTGTGTGTGTGTGTGTGTGTGTGTGTGTGTGTGTGTGTGTGTGTGTGTTAGGGAATTTAGACTGTAAGCCCCAATGGGGCAGGGACTGACGTGAGCGAGTTCTCTGTACAGCGCTGCGGAATTAGTGGCGTTATATAATTAAATGGTGATGATGATAATTTATGCTGCTTTTGGCTTAACATGTCATACTGTAACAAGTGTGAGGGGGGAGATAGTTGCTTTCTATTGTACCCTGTGGCCAAAAAGCAATGCATATTATGAAGCCAATTGGTTCACTTATTGTCTCTTAAATGCACAACAAAAATAACAATTGTGCACCCTTTGTTTAAAGTTAAATATTTACTCTGCTAGGATTTCTATCATGCCAATTGGCCACCAGGGGGCCCTGTTCTATGGGAACGTACGGTTAACCAGCTACTTTATCTTGTCCTTGTTTTACGAACAAAACAAAAATGAAGCAGAAATAAACAGTCTAAATACAGTATATTTTCCATTAATGTGTGCACTAGTAATGGTAAATGACTGATGTGTGGGTCAATCATCATTCCTGACATAAGTCACAACTAAGACGTTCCTTTGCTCTTGTGCAATCTGACCTTTTCATTTCCGCAATCACACTCCTCCCCTGGGTCCACCAGCTTGTTCCCACAGGAGGGGGCGCTGTAAGACTCGTCTGGATGAGGCACATTCTGGAGGCAGCTTCCACCTTTGTTTATAATCAGTTTCTCAAAGTCATCTTCACTGCAACTGCTGAAATTTTTAGAGCCACTGCGGAGAGGAAAATCGACATCTCAGGTAATGACACTGTTGATATTTTGCCAAAACTGAAAGTAAAGTAACTCTGACGTTAATACATATCAAAGCAAACACAGCAAAATAATATACTTGAACTGACTGATGTATTTATAATCAACTAAATCCCTACTTGTAGAAAACAGCTAAAACCGCTTAAGAGGGAATTGTCTTTCTTTCATCACTCTGGGGAAGTATAAAGCCACAGTTTTTTCTTACTGATTTGCAGTCTCCTAAGTAACAGAAATATTCTGTACAGACTACAGGTTAGCGCTTTCACACCAAGGCATACAGCTAGCAGTAATATCACAGCAAGCATCATGGACAGCGTATGATTTATCATATTAACTTTCACACACAATGTGAGTAAAATATATGGTCTGCCCTGTGATTGTGGTTTATCTACAATGAATGTAGGTGTACAGTACGATTGTGTTGTCAATGGAAGAAAGGTGGGTGTCAGTATAAATACCTCAAGGAAAAGTGTGGCATGGGTGTGAGTAATCAATGAGGTTATCCAGACAAAGTGGACAAATAGCGAGGGTATATAACATCATTACAGTCTTATTCTGCCAACTGAGTGATGCTGGTTTTTCCAAATGTGGTGTAAAAAAGAAAGATCTGTGTAATTTTCCTGCAAAAAAACGCACTAAGGACAATTCTGTCCTGTAGGGTGAATACAAATGTGCTGATTCTTCTCCCCATAATTTTATAACAACACTAAAAAGAAAAACAAAATACAGCCTTCAGAAACCCTTATAAGTTAATAAACTTTTAAAACACAGGTGGCAAAAGAAAGCTGCAATCAAAATTAAACATTAACAACTGATTTATTATGAATTATGTATACAACACAGCAATGCTTAAAATGAATCAAATACCCAAAAAGTTAAAAACATTCAAAGAAAGACTGTATAATATAGCTAAGTATGCATAAGAACTATACACAACTATTTTATACATGATTTATGACTGCTCAGGCACATTTAGTTATATCATACAGTCTTTCTTTGAATGATCAATATATGTTTTTACATTTTTTTTGATTATTATCTGATTTATTTTAAGCATTACTCTGTTGTATACATATTTTGTAATAAATCAGTTTTTAATGTTTAATTGTGTTTGCGGATTTTTGCAACCATCTGTGTTTTTAAAGTTTATTAATTAATTTATAGGGGCTCATGAGCGCTGTCTTTTGTTTTGTTTTTTTGGTAGTTTTCTTTAAGGAGACGTGTAAGGCCGTCTCCTAGACAGCAGCCTAACATAGACTGACAGTTTTTACTCTTATGATTACATTTCTCAGTTCCTGAGTTGTGAATCCCTTGAACTAATAACACTGTGATAGGATTATACATACAGAGCTATTTAATGCCTAGAAGCAAAGCTCCTACATGACCCTATGAGCCCACAGTGACTCTTACGTGGCTCCAGAGTTCATGATGCAGGCCCCCACAGAACAGGTACAGCCTCGGCTGTCGTCATGATTCATTCCCAAGTTGTGGCCCAATTCGTGAGCAACGATTGAAGCAAAAGATTGCAAATTCTGATTTGGAAACTGAAATGAGAGAGAGAGAGAAGATAACACATAATGACACAATTCTAAATACATGACAATACTAACAACATTACAAACAATTTCAGCTGTTCACTTCTAGGAAGTAACTTCTGTCGATTTCCAGTAGGGAAAAAAATGTTTTGCAAGACTTTCTCACTTTATGACTGCTGCAAAATACATTTTTAGTTTGAAATGAGCATACTAAACAGAAGACTTGGCAGCTGTTTTCTGATGATCTGATCTGAATAAAATATACAACCATCAGGTGTCTGCGGTTACCAAACTAACTGAAAAGACAGCCAATCCCCATAGTAGCACTTGGGGTACACAAGGGGCAACAAACATTGCGGCGACCCGCCACCCCTTAATCCCTACGAAACCGATAACGGGACCTCGAAGCGGCAACCGCAACTCCTGCCGCATAGCGCCGCAAGGAAGACAAAACTGTCTCTTTCAATAAAGAAAAATCCTGTGGGGAAGGCAAGAATAAGGCTGAACCCCTATCATCACATTTATTTATATAGCGCCACTGATTCCGCAGCGCTGTACAGAGAACTCACTCACATCAGCCCCTGCCCCATTGGAGCTTACAGTCTAAATTCCCAAAGAAACACACAGACAGAGACAGAAGGACCTAGAGCAGATCAGAGGGCTAGTACAGAATGCTGTACAAAGGGGTGAGCACCCTGCAGCTGCAGCACAAGGAGAGTATCACAAAACAGTGCACAAGAGTAAGATTTCACTAATGGTGAACAAATGCATTAGGTTTATCAAGAGTCACAAATATTATAGTAATTTCCTAAATGATCACAGGCTTTCCGGATGATCTATTCATTTTCACCTCAAATCCTAGACAATGCACACCAACAATGACAAACACAATAAATATAAATATATTCCCATCCTTTGCAGGATTTAACATAAACTTTGAACAATCAGAGGCTCTAACCATGTTTGGCAGCTGGTGGGACACTATCCCTTCCAATGGGCCCAAAGACACACAACTTGGGAATGGGTACTATAAACACATTGCAAGACTTATTAACTTTCTGGGTCTTGCTCTCCAATGACTTGTTAGGCAAATGACCCTCTGCTTGGTGGGAAAGGTTGATTTACAAAGACTTAACAAAAGCAACACAGGTTTTATATTGAAGAAGAAAAAGGCTAGAATTAGTATGACTAAGTTGTAGTCGTTGGTTCAGAGACGTTAATCGTCCAAACCGTAAATATTACAAGATGGCATGCCAGCTTCGCTTTGTGGTAGACTAGACTAGAAATAAAAGCGCATATACAGACACAGTGAAAAACTCTCAGCTATGCATCCCTCAGTTAGGCTAGGTACACACTGAAGTATTTTCCGACAGACGTGTTATCTACAACGATTTTACGAACGACTGAAGGCACAATCGCTCGGGCGATTCCTGTGTACACAATGACACAATTTACCCTTCAGAGCTGTGCTCTACATCTGGTCCTCTAGTCGTTTAGAGAATGACAGCACAATAGTCACTCATTCATTCAATACTGCCACGCTGATTAAACCGGCTTGTTATAGCTATCCACATGTCCTTACGAATTTCGTTAGCTTCTGTGACTCTGAAATTAACTTTTCAGTCGCAGAACAAACAAACTATTCCATCTACAGCATTCTCTACATTTAAAGTCACCGGGACATGTTCATTGCTTGAAAAGACGATGGCACTGTAAACTCTATGGAAATCGTGAGTGCAACATACTACATGATCGAAGGTGATTGGAACGAGATTATTAAACAGTACGACCAACCAAATGAAAAAGCAATCGGCACTTTGGAACGATTGTCGTTCAACATGTGCTTGTACACACTAACGTAATATGAGGCCAAGCTGTCAGTGATTGGCCCAATAATCAGCTGAAACACCTCGAGTGTGTACCTAGCCTTATGCTTTACATGCATCTCTCAATAAGCGCAAAGACAATAACATACATAATATCTTAATTAACTCAACATGTAATGCTTGGAAATTGGTTAGAGCTAATAAATTAAACAACCAACAATTTCTATTCCCCACCTCCTTAAAAAATGTAGAATTTCAGGAGGGAGAAGCAAAACTACAGTTCATAAGATGAGCACAATTGGGACTAAATTGTAGGACCTTCGAGGTTCATCCTGAAAACCAGTCACATACACTGACCCCTTAGCCATACAGAAAGGCCCTCACTCCACCTCAGACGTGCATAAAATTAAACTAGAATGGAATATTGAGGAAGAGAACTCACGCATTAAGACAAGGGACAAGACTATAAAATTACCCATTTGCCACAGACAGCAGACATGATAAAATGCTACTCAACAGTTATAGATTATCCAGTCAGACCATGATTTACATAATGGCCGTACAGTTGTTTTTATTGAATGCATCATTATATTCCACTGTACCGATCAAAGCTGAAGTAAAAATATTTTATGGGAGAGGGAAAAAAACAAAAACACACACTTTTTCCAAAATTCAACATTTTCTTTTCTTTTTATAATTACATACTTATTTTACTGAATTATTTTCTGTTGTCCTTTTTCTTAAGTTTGTTAAAAAAAAAGGTCCACTTTAAGGGGAACATTATACCTATATAAGTTAAGCATTAAATAATAAAGTTTAATGTGGAATGACAGGTCTCCAAAACACCACAGTTCCATCACTAGTGAAAATGCCATTTAGTATTAATAACGTATAGTGGTCATACCACGTTTATGCCCCCTGCGTGGCTCCTGGAACACACGGTGCCCACAAAAGCCATCCCGGCCGTTCCTCCAAAACCTTTCTTCCTACAAGGAGACAAAGCAAAACAATCACTGGGAACCTGAGAGTTAAATATTGAGAGATCCTTTACACTTGTGATTTAATACAGAGACAGAGATATATCGTCAGGTCATGGTGCTGCTAAGTTACAGAGCTTTTAATATGTATTACAATAGTGGACACATAACCCTATACACCAATCAGCCACGACATTAAAACCACCTGCCTACTATTGTGTAGATCCTGCCCGTGCTCCAAAACAACGCTAAGCAGTCAAGGCAAGGACTAAGGACTCCACCAGACCTCTGAAGGTGTCCTGTGGTATCTGGCACCCAGACGTTAGATCCTTAAAATCCTGTAAGTTGAAAGGTGGGTTCTCCATTGCTCGAACTTCTGTATTCAGCACATCCCACAGATGCTCCATAGGATTGAGATCTAGGGAATTTGAAGGCCAAGTGAACGAACACCTTGAACTCTTTGTCATGTTCCTCACACCATTCCTGTGATCACCTTCTTCCATTGCTCCATGGTCCAGTTCTGGCACTCAGATGCATATTGTAGGCGCATTCGGCGGTGGATAGTGGTCAGCATGGACACTCTGACCGGTGTGTGGCTACACAGCAAGCTGCAATGTACTGTGTGCTCTGACACCTTTCTATCATAGCCAACATTAACTTTTTCAGCAATTTGTGCTACAGTAGCTCTATTGTTGGATTGGACCAGACAGACTAACCTTTGCTCCCAACACGCATCAATGAGCTATTTTTCAGGCACACATACTCTCTGCTTCACTAAATACAGGAGACTACTAGAGAACATGTGCCGTCAGCTAACTTTGCCTTGGATCGTTAGTGGGACTTATCGACAGACTGTCTGAGCGGTTGTCTGTATCTGCATGGAGAATAGTTTGCCTAACAGAACTGCAGGATACTACCAATGTGTTCATAGAATGCCAAATGAAAGTCAAAGTAATGATCATTTCTTTATGTGTAGTAGTGGATATTATAACCGTCACTACCCTGGTTGATAAAACAACTATATAATAGAATACAATTGCAATCAGTGGAATTAATTCTCTCTGTCATCCTACAGATGCCGTGTGCACTTACAGAACAAACTGCGCGCTGTCATGTCTGCGTCGCGGCACCAGCTCCTTCTCACGCCACTGCACAAAGCGCCCCAGAACCTCTCCAGCAGAGCCATCAATGTTAATGTGGTTCAGACTCGTCCAGATCTCCAGTCCAACCAAGACAATTCTGATATTCAGCATTTTGTACATCTAGGGACAACATAACAATATGCTCATCTCCAGGGAAAGACATAAAGGACATTGTAGAGAGCCTGTAGTCACAAAACCTGTGTAATCAATGTGTTCCTTATAAGAGCAATTCTACCTCCACTTGCTCGGATTTCCTCCAAGTCAAATCTCGTCAAATGTAAGCTAAAGCTTCGTAGGTAAACTGGATTCTTACTAAAACTGACATGAGTCCGTGTCCATGTGCCTTTGGTAAGGAAATTAGATTGTAAGCTCCACTTGGGAGTCTGACATGCCTAAATACAATATTCTGAATTGTATTCAGGACTAGATTTTTGCTACATAAATTATATCAGTGAAGGATAATACTACTACTGATAATAATTGCAATGAAAAAGTCATCACTAATATTAATAGTAAATCTAATACCATAGGCTCAGGCAGAGTATGACATTATTCAACAGCAACATAACCTGTATATTTTGTATGCGTTGACAATTAAAGGTGGGGTTTGGTGACACAGTTAGGTAGGAAGCGTCCCTTCCTCAGGGAAACACAGACAAGAAGACAGATCCTCCAGTTGACCATGGCTCCGTTCCTTCTTTGTTACAGTTTTTAAATATTCATGCATCAGGTGAAATTGAACTTTGTCTTGACCAATACAAAACATTACCAAAAAGGGCTCAACATGGAAACGATGAAGGGGCTATACAGCAGTGGCTACAGCTGGCCATTTCCAAGGGGGGGGGAGGGGGGGTTGATTGTCAACCACATGATGGCAGTGTAGCTATAACAAACCCAAAAGGATCTTGATATCTTCCTACTTACGCTATCCAGGTAATTAGACAACTGCACCATCTCTGCTGTCACAGCGGAGGAGTTCTTTCCCGAAAAGTCATACTGGAAGAGAAATCAATTATTATAAAATAGGTTTATTTCACTATTATATACCCCAAAAAATTCCAAGAAGATTCAGCATAAAGAACATTACTACCATCAGCTGAAAAATTGACGACTTCTGACGCACATAGTGCGATATCTCA
Organism: Mixophyes fleayi; assembly: GCF_038048845.1. NCBI lineage: Eukaryota > Metazoa > Chordata > Amphibia > Anura > Limnodynastidae > Mixophyes > Mixophyes fleayi. The sequence goes on along the minus strand of NC_134405.1, from coordinate 52,718,068 downwards.
AATAAATGCTCCCTAGATTGGATACTATTGATGGTACACTTTGCTGATAAATAACTAAATTAGAAATAGCTACATTTGATCATACCAAACGCCCAATTTTCACAGCTGGCAACAGTACTGATTGAAATAAAAACAAACAAACTGCAAGACTATAGAAAATAGAGTTCCACCGCCACAAATACAAATCCAGCCTCTCTCTGGTGTATGAAAGGTCGGTGACCCCTTGTTTAGGAGTAAGCTGCTGTGCATAAGTCTACAGAAATAGGGGTGCAAAATATACAATCTATTTTGACGCAGCGGCTAGATTGATTTTCCTTGCAAACTGTTCTTCCTCTGCTGAGCCACTCTGTCAGTCTCTACATTGGTTGCCTGTTTTTCAACAAATCCAATATAAAATTCTTCTACTAACATACAAGGCCATCAACAAAATTGCACCGACATACATATGCACAGTTGCGAATGTTTTCTGCTCTTTACTATACTTTGATATTGTATGTTTTATTTCATGACACTGCTGCTACCCCTGAGTGGGTTTAGCTTAAGTTTATCATTGTTAGGGTTATAAAAGAAAAGATGTAAAACCTCAATAAAAAATTTATTTAAAAAATAAAATAAAAATAAAAGAATATTTAAAAAAAAAAAAAAAAAAAAAAAAAAAAAAAATCAGACTGAGAACACTAACCTGAAGTCACCTTTTAGGGGTCGTAACATATTTGCCCCTTCTAGTAACCGTCCTTCCACTGGTAGACTGATTACAATAACTCTAAATGGTTAAAGAATACCCAAATATAAAAAAAAGGCTTTTTCCAACTTTCCGAGGCAGACATGGGCAGCTGTCCGATTACTACTTTTTTTTTTTTACCACAAAAGGTGGCTGGATAGTTTTACAAAACTACTCTGTCAACTATTCAGCAACCTATTAAGAACATTTTAAAGGAAAAAAACAAGGCAGGCGGCCCAGTTACCCAGCCCAAGGTAACCCACTATGGGACCGGCTCGGGTGGGGCAGGGGTAGACGCCCCTATGCCCCTCAGCTTAGTCCCAGACAAAGGACGCATGGTAGCATACAATACGAACCTTGATCTAGGTCTCACTAATGTACTTTCTTCTGATATTATTCATAAATAATAACCACTGCTCATTCTATATGCCCTGTCAAGTACACCCTCCTTAATATCCACAAGACACTTCCATACCTGGTCATCTATTCATTTCGACTAGGGGGCCACTATTTTCTCCCACTGCCCACTCCTCTAACCACAAGTCAGCACTATACAAACTTCTTAAAAATACACCTGCACTTCATACTATTCTTGCCACTATCCCCCGTGGGGGATGCTCACACTTTACACATCCAAAGTCCTTATACAGTTATTCACCAAGGACTGCTTGCATTCATGACACACTAATCATCTCCAGCAGACATCCCCAGAATTTAAGAATTACATTCATCTCCAACTCTCTGGATGAGCTCCAGCCATTTGGAGTGAGCAGAGAGGCTTTGGAACATCCCTCTGAGCTCTGTCTGCACTGTGACATCCCCCCTCACCCCTCCTGCTATCACTGGACATGTTGAGAGCTGTGAGCCTGTGTCTGTGTAGCAGACTAACTGCGTCTGTCAGTATGTCGTTTGCCAACTAGACATATTGTAGGATAGATAGCTAAGAAAAACAACAAGCAGAAGCATGCTTGAAAAAGAACTTAACTTTAAATTAAAACTAAAAAAACTTCTATGTGGGATTGCTGTTTTAATGCAGTGATAAAAGCATATATTTCTTTAATATAATCAAAGGTAGTGTTATTTCTAAACAGGGAGCCTCTAATTTTGAGAGCCGTGATGAGGACTGTGTAAGGAGGACACTGTGGGGGTATTTATGAAGGAACGAGAGACAATAAACGCTGATGTTATTAAATAGGTATTTGGATCTGTAACTGTAAAATGACCGTAGCAGGATCCTTGGTGTTTTCCATCGCATTGTGCACATTGTGTGCATGGATTACAGGGGTGGGGATCCTAACTAAGGCTGAAAATGTCCAGGGAGTTTCTTAGGAATGATACAATAGCAGATGTGCAGCATCATTACATAACCATCTAGTTCCACTTTGAGGAGCCACAGGGAAAATTGTTAACACAAAAAAAGGAGGTAGAGGAAAAGGCGCTTTCTTAGTCCCCCTTTTTTTTCTTGTGATTTGTCTTCACCTTTTTGGATATAGCACAAAGTATTCCATAAGAGGGCGGCTGTTCTCTGTTATTTTAGCAATGAATGTATGAATGGTTTTAATCTTTAAAGAGAATAAGAAGTGAGGTATAATTTACCCATGAGAGCACCTAATCAATACACTGCAGTGAAATTCTGAAGGTATTGTATCGTTTTGTTCCGTAAAATTGTTAACAGTTAATAAACATTCATCAACACAAAGTAAACCAATTTTCCGTCACAAAGAAAAACAACAAAACAATTGATTTGTACTACAAATGTTTTTCTTAAGAACGTTGAATTTTTAAGACAGTGTTCATATATTTCCACCCTTTATGTGCCCCAAATGATTTTTTTTTTTTTAAAACAAAAGTGATAGAAACACTTATGGAACACGATAGACCAGTGATGGCTAACCTGTGACACGCCAGGTGTTGTGAAACTACAAGCCCCAGCATGCTTTGCCAGTAGATAATTAGCTGATAGCAGGCAAAGCATGCTGGGGCTTGTAGTTTCACAACACCTGGCGTGTCACAGGTTAGCCATCACTGCGATAGACCATACGGCTTCAGGTTACAATCCTGTTACACTTCGGCCAGGCAGTACAGTACATCTCTCATAAACAATAGCCAGATTCATTCTGAAGCCAAACGCAACGTCACGCCCCCACCGCAGCTGCCACCCGGCCTCCCCTCCGGGATCTCACGGAGAGGAGTTAGAAATAGAGGGCAGGTATGCCTGCAGGGGAGTGATGTTATCTACAGGTAATTCTGCATCCATACATGTTGTAGCTGTGCGTTTATATAAACAAGCTCTGGCAAAATGTGGAAACGTGGATGAGAACAAAACGGATTTGCAGATACTGTCAAAAGAAAGATACATTTCCAAATGCTACTAGAATGAGAACATGTATGTGAGACATTAATAAATCCATGGACCACAATGATGAAAGTACAAGTAGCTCTTTCCAATGATCATCTGCATCAAGAACTCCTGATGCTGTTTCTTCTTCTATATCCAGCATCATAAAGGGCTACCCCATCTCCTTCCTCTAGTGACCACATATTGCAGCCAACTGAATGCAAAACAAATGTGCGGGAAGAAGGATTCAAACCCCAACCAGTGTTTTACAGAAGCAATGAAACCAGAGAGCACAGCCTGACTACAAATCAGAAGTAGAACATGTGACGTCCTGGAAAGCATTGGAAGTATTTACTTTGATAACCGATAATGCAAATGAAAGCAACATAGGACAGCATAATGGATAAATATTCACATGATACAGCAGCAATATGGGCTACTTAATGGCTTCTAAATGGCACCATGAAATTAGACAGTCTGCAAAAGATCGATAGAAAAGCAAAGCAAAATGAACAGACATATAAGATATACTATTATAGCTGAAGTCCTAGATTGGGCATTGATCTTACTTCCATACTCACTAATAAAAAATTATGAAGCTCTTTAAGAAGAAGAGATAATTAAAGATCTTAAAGTACCCAGAACTGGATGGGATACCTTCCGGGTTCATCATATGGCCCAGATAAAATCCAATGTTGCTTAGAATTTACCTGCATGTTTCCAAGAAGGAAAACTAAAGACTGAATGAATGCTGTTGCCAGCCAATTCATGCTGCTGCAAATAACGGGGATCCAAGATTCAATGGAAGAAGTGTTGGCTGTGATAGCACTGCTACTGTATTCCATTTGGAAGGGTGCTCTCAAAGGTTGCAAAACATTGTCAGGTGTTTCGTCCAGGAATGCAATAAGAGACTGTGCCAAGCAAATCCCTTCAGCAACATGGTGGTAAGGCCTCTGCACAATGTAGCTCCTGACAGCCTCCTTCAGAATCCTCTATTTTATGCAGCAATAAACCTGTCTGTGTTTGGAAACAGCCGCACCAAATCAAGAAATAGAACAATGTGTGAAAAAGTAGATTGTCTGCATGGAGACAGCCTCTCTTCTGTTTGTTGAAGTTCATCAAGAAAATAAGGAAGCAGAAGTTGTTGATAGTGACAGCAAACTTCTTGTACAAATCAAGGCACACGGTGGGACCAAAGCTGATTTTGCACTGTTAATGGGACGTTGTGTGTTCTCAAATGAAGCCTTGAGATGATAATTAAAATAATGCCCTAATTTTCCTTACATAAACCAACATTATAACTACTTTGAGGGTGTTGTAAGCTGTAAAGGAGCACCCTTTCTGGTTATGGCAGGCTACATAGCGCATTAAATACAATCGAAGATGCCTTAAACCAAAAAACATATACATATACTCATATTTATACACAGGATTGGCAGTCCTGGTCATAAACCTGTGCCGAATAAATATATAGAAAAATGGCAATAGCCAGACATTGTACTCTATGAGAATAGCATTGAATGCTGCTTGGCTGTGTGCAACACATTTCGAAATCGGTATTTTTGAGATTTCGAAGTCTACTGATCTAGAGACTACGATTTGTTCATTAATGAATAATCACATATAGAAACAAAGTGATCTGGGTACAGTCAGGTGTTATGTAGGACAAATGTCTCACATGAATAACCTGGTCAAAGTTACAATCAATAATACTTTTATTGAGTAATTCTAAGTATTACCACTCATGGAGCAGATTGACTAAACACTGAATCACTGACACGCAGACAAATCTGTGAAATATTATCTGGACTGTGATACACTTATGTGTCATACACTGGAGTCAGCCCAAAGGGTGGATTTTACAGATATTTTGGACTCTTCAGTAAATAAAACTTTTTGAAAACTTCATGTAAATAATGATGTGACTGAGTTATAGATCTAAAATGTCTTTTCAGTGCTGTACATACAAGTATGCTAACCAAGACCAGTCGCTGCTACTATAATCTGTCACATTGAGAGTAATGTTGAGCAATTTTCTGACGGACTCTTCCATGATGTGCGTCGGAGCACATTTCTTGGTATTGCGGAATATAAATCACCACCGATTTAGTACTCGAACATCCCGGGGAGACTCTTCTGGCAAGATTCCGAAGGGACTGCGCTCAGAATGGACTTCCCTCATTTAGTGTAGTTATACAACACAATAGTATAGGTTGGCATCTTTTACAGAACCACTGTAATTGTTCATAGTAAGTAAGTTACAGTAGAAGCTGTTATGATACCCATCATGCACTACTGCAGCTGCTTTTTTTATGCTAAACAGATGTTGGCATTAAGAACCTGGTTAGCAACATGCTTTTATGTTATAATGCAACTTATTTTATCTATACAAGTACTAATCCAGTAACTTATATATGGTGCTTGTACACAAAAAGACAATGCTGACCACAATCAACATACAAAACAATTACACTTGTTAGTACTCTGCACAAATTGAACCAGATCCCTCAACCACCTTTATTAACATTTAATAAGCGTGGAGAACATCTGATTGAGATGAGTGCCGGGCTAGGCAGGGCGATTGCCTTAGGTCCTGACCGTCCATGTGCAGTCACCTCTGTATTTTACAAGTGGTCACTTGTTTCTAGGTGTATTACAGGGAGCTCTACTCATACCGGACAGCTGCCTGCAATGGTTCACATTACTACCACAGTCAGACAATTAATTTCTTCTTCCTATAAACCACAGAAATTAATGGGTTGACGTTGATAGTAATATAAAAGGGTACTCTGAGCTGAGCGGTCTCCTTGACTGCTTTGACTTCACTCTTTGATACAGCAACAAGCAAAAAAACCTTTGCGGTTCTCAAGAAGAAACTACACGGTTTCAATATAAAAGCTGATGTAGCTTCGCTACACGGAACAAAAGGTGATTTCGTTGGCTTCTTTCAAGTGGATGAAAGTGCCGCAATTTCGTTGGATGACATCATGACTATCTCACACAAAGCTCCCCCCACTAGGAGAGGCGTCTCACACACGTAATGTCAGAGACTACTAACATCCACAGAAAGAGTGGAGGGAAGGTAACTGGAAAATGTGTGAAGGGTGATTTAAATGGATTTGCAGGAGCTATACACAGATCACCAATAAGAGAGAAGGAGGAGGAGGAGAGGTGAACATGGCTTTGTAAGGTTAGCAGGATGCAGATAAACTGGACACAGAAGTATATAGTGGGTATTTGGCTGTGGTAAGTATAAAACTGATAATCTGGGAACAAGGACATGATGATCTACTTACAGGATGTGGATGTGATGCTGGGTTCAGGGCTGTATGTGCTAAGAATTAAAGGTGATATTGCCCTCCTCAAGCAATCCATCATTTTACTAGGGACTGTTAACACACCTGATCCATGACTTGTTCCTCATTTACTAGTTAAGCCCACAAAGCGTCTGCCACCAACAGTGGCGGATCTAGGGGGGGGCATCGGTGCAATCGAGGGGGCTTGCTGCCGACAGCTGCACACTATGTGCAGGTCCGTTCGGCAGTGACAGGTAGGGACAGTGTGCTGCCCGGCTGCTCTGATTGTGTTTTAAACACAATCAGAGCAGCGGGGCAGCACACTGCCACTGCCAAGCGGACCTGCACATACTGTGCAGCCTCCGGCAGCCTTAGAAATCAGAAAGGGGGCGGGGCCTAAATCCCCCCCCCCCTCCTAAAATCGCCCTGGGTAGAGCACTTGTCTAGATCCGCCCCTGGCCACCAATGTGTGTAGGTAACAGTTAAACTTTAAAAATGATTTTGCTCTCAACACAGCGGAAAAATGCAAGATGAAATAACATATGTGGCAATTATCATACCCAGAGTCCTTTGCTCCCATGACTTACCCTTTCCTTGTCAACAACCAAGAACAGTTCCACGTATCTCGTCTGGGGCAGGACCGCTCTCTTCCTCTAAATGCAAGAAAATAAATCAGGATTATACATTTGAACTAGTTTAGAGCAGGAGGAAATTATGTATTAGTTATAATTGTTATGTTTCTACTGAGTGTGGGGCATTAGGAAAATTTTCACCACTGTCGCCATTTGTTTGAATAAAGTAAACTGCCTTACAAACGCCTAAGCTCTGTGTTGTGCCATCCCTGGCCTCCTATTCTGCAGATTCATTTCAATTTAATGCTCATCAACATTTTTTATTGGTATCAGCAGATGTTAAGTTCTTTTGGTAAAATATTCATCCTGAATTATTAATGACTTAAACCCGATAAAAGCTAATAAAAAACTCATAGTACTCCAGTAGATGTTAAAGAGGAGTCCTAGCTTCCTGTCTCTATATAGCTGTATCGGTAACATCACTCCTTCATTTAGAAGATAAAAGTGAATAATGAAGTGTAAGCTGCCATCTGCCCTAATAACAGGACTGCAGCTCTTCACAGACAGGACACAATATTATAATAATCATGTCCTTTAATAAACTACAACATTGCATGTATAGCAAATAAATTGTCTCTAGGAACTTTGAAAACCACAAAACCAAAGAGAAAGGAAAACTGGATTGTTTGGCAGGTAAATTGTACAGGGGACATAGGAAACAATACATATACTATTTATTTATACACATGGCAGCTTCTTAACAGTTACATTTGTTAAATGTTATTTTACTTTAGAAACAATGTTATTAAGACAAATTGGCAAAATGTGAGTTGACTCAGAAAAAGGATATTAAATATAGTAACTTTTTTTTACATATCTATAGGCTCCCAGGTCCTTTTTTGTTTTGTTTGTGTTTTTCTGCATAATGTACTTAAAACACAGTTTAGTCTATTGTACAGTACACAAATTAGTTCTCTTCTGTCTTTTGCTTTTCATCCTGTCCTATTTGAAGTTTTTGCTGTTTTGTGTTCCTATTGTTTGACAAAACAGGCAAAGCTTATAAACCACAAGAAAGGCTGGCTGCATGAAACTTATGTTTTACAGAGCTGAGTTTCTGTACGGCAGTGTGGCAAGAAACTCACATCATTACTTTGGCAACATGTTGGTTTTGCCCCTCTCACTTCAAACCGGTCTACACATGAAGACGTTGGCAGAGCTGTTAACACTGTGTTCTTGCGTTAAAATGTTAATGCTCTGATTGGCTACAAGTGTTTAAAACATTGTCCACTTCACCCTCTACTCTTCTACGTGTCCCCAGTTTTGAAGGTATGAAAACAATAGATGTTTGTACTCTAGACACATAAACCTAAGAAACTGAGAAAAGTGTGCAAAGAGAAGCAAGAGATAACATTTCTGTGCATCCATACCCATACAAAATGAATATTGTTATTTCAGTTGAGAATAGGAACCACAATGGACAGGTATTTTGATACAAGTATAGGTAAATGCATACCCGCAATAATGGAGTCATGCTGGGAGAGAACTGGTGTTCACTGGCATGGCCCTCCTCAGGGCTAGACACACCGCAGACCGCTGGCTCCTTCTTCACATCCTCAAGTCGATAAATCAGGTGATGAAACTTGGATTCAGGTGATTGGAAGGGTTCAATGCCATAGCTTCCATTTCGCAGGTGCAGCAGGCCGCTGTGAAACAAACAGAACTCTTTGTAATATTTATGCTTGAAGAGCCATCATTTGATCAAATATGAAAGGTTTACATGTCAACAAGGAAAGAAGATGTTAGACATGGCTGCAAGCTATGGTCCTTGGTTACCAGCCACGGTAGCCTTGAAAGACTTGGTGTGTACACTATGAACTTCTTCTCCCAAACTAACAGATACCTCCGAAAGCCCCACAATTCAGCACATACTCACTCATGCTGGTATCTGCATGCAGGGCTTGAAGACTTCAACAATTGTGCAGGCAACATACACTTTTTGCAGTTAACAGCTTGGAGTAGCTTGAATGTAAACCAGGCGTTGTGGAAAGTTGTGGCTTCAGCTGATTGGGCCAACTACTGCAGCCGTCCAATCAGTTGCCGCAACAATCTCCCACTTTTTCAGGCTATTAACCCTAAAGGACCATCAGGAGGATACTAAGCGTAAGTTACGGACCTAATAAGTGCATTTCATGGGGAAAAAAATACTTATTATTTGTTTGATATGTTTTTTTTATTAATAGCAGGTGACAACATTAGATGAATAGTTTTGTTTGTTTTTTTCCCCCAAGAGCTCTTTCATGAGTTTATATTCCACACAGGTATCAGACATATCCTGCAGAGTCTTGTCTAGTAGTAGTTTTTTTTTTAAATGCAAATTACATTCAGTATGTGTCCCTTAATGAATGAGACCCTCTATATTTTGCAGAGTGCACTCTCGAGATTATACCCATGTGTACTTAGGAAAAAGCTCCAGCCACTTGTATCACATGAGTGAATTCTAAAGATTGCTTTCTTTATTTTAAACTACAGTTTAAGTACATTTGAGTTTCTTTGCTCTACAAATTCTTTACGCATTACTGTAAATTACAATAATGGAAATGACAATTGCAGATGTCTGTCCTTTTGACATCTTGCATTTCTAACCTAAATGCTGTCAGCTTTCTGTGTTCCACATACATAGTACATACACATACCTACTACATGCATTCTACATACACATACATTTTAGTTTAAAAATGACAGTGTACAGCAGAACTATACAAGATAAAAATTAAATACCCACTTTGTGTAGGCAATGGGGTAGACCTTGAAGGTTATCTCCTCCCTAAGCTAAATCATGGATGGAAATAGTAGATGTCGATGCTCGGACAGCTTTTGATATTTGGGAAGGGGCTAGACAACCCTGAACAAGGCACACGTGAGTTGGAGGGAGTATCTCCCACTCGGATTGCCAGAAGTATCGGGAGACCAGCTGGATCCACAGAACACAAATCATATTTAGGGCTGTTGGCCTTAGCCGTATATAGAGTGCCACTTATGATAATATTCAATATCACAGGTGAAAGGGAAAATAAAACTTTTAAACTAAATGCTTAAGCTAAAATAAAAATCAGTACAAAAAATAAATAAATGAAAAACTATCCCTGATTGCAACCAAGTATGTGCAGACGCAGGGTGATAGTTACCGCAGGCCTGAGCAGGTGCTGACGGCTATTTGTGAGTCTGGATCCCCTTCTGCATAGCCTTGATAAATGCACTGGTCCTGAGAGTATAAAGAACATGAATGAAACAACATTGCTGCTTAGGAAACACAAACTAGAGTTCTGCAAATCATGTAACAATCAAAACATCAACAAGTAAAACTCGGTAGTAAAAAATGTAAATACATAGGTGATTTACAAATGGGACATATTTCCAATGAAACGGGTTCTGCACTCGCAGGCGACTTTAATGTATTGATGTGTACACACTCTCTTGCAGCTTTCACTAAATCAATTGCTTTCTGGCTTTCTTCTGTGCTCCTCAGCCATGTATTTACATCACCAGACAGCTCTGCAGGAACTATGTGCAGCATCTGTGGGAAACAGAGTCTAGTGACACATGGCTGAAAGGCACAGGTGAGACAAAGCGAATCAGAAGCCAGTGCCATTAAGGTTACCTGAAGGTGGAAAACCCTGATCAGAAAAGCAATACTCAAACCAGAATGTTTTCATCAGAGTAATAATGTTTATAACCTTCATTTGATTATGTGTTAATTTCTAACTAAATTATTGCTACAAACTTGTTCAGTGAACTAGGAGTGCAGCCAATAAAGACATTAATGCTGACAGACTGCTCTGACAAAGTTCAGCTGTAATAATACAGTGGCTGGAATAAAGATCAGATGGATGCACAGACCAGTAGAGGGCAGTGTTTACTGGATGGCAACTGATTGCCATCTACCAAGCCTGTGCATTGCCATATTATTATTTATTAGTATGTTTCCCTATCAGATAATAATGACTGTATTATCTAACCTTTCTAATACAGATACAGTAGAGTTAGTTAGATGCATTATACAGACAGCCATCTAAATTTCAAAACGGTTATAAAAAAGCAATGATATTAACCCAGTGATGGTCAACCGGGGCCCTAAGGCCCTTGGCTCTACAAGACGTCAACTGTGGCCCCCAGTTCCTTCCTGTTTTATGGTTAAATGTCTTTGTTAGGCTGGGTACACGTTGAATCATTTTCCAACCGACGTGTTATCCGATCGTTGAGCGATTAATGTGTACACACTAGTCACGTTTTAGATGATTAACAAAAGACCGATCGTCTGAGTTGACTCTTCACAGCCATATTATTCCGAGCAAAGATTAGAATTTTGTACACACTGAAAGGTCTTATGAGGTCCATGTAACAATATCCCCAAGACATTTAAATAAAGGACAGAGCATGTTCAATAGTAACCACCCCAAACCTCATAAAAAATATATGTTTTTAATATTCCTTTGATTATATCTTCCACAAACAGGGGTGCATCCAGTAAGTCTCATTGCTGTACGCATAGTGCAATAGACACCTGCTATTGCTTTACCGCTAGAAACACCTAATTACCAAATGAGTGACGTGTGGACACACCACATGGGAGAAGTAAAGGCATCAGAAATGAACATACTCACGCCTCTAAAGGAGTCGCAGCTCGAGGAACTATTCACAGTTGCTCGTTTGTCGACTGGAGACTTATACACACTACATGATCGTTCTACGGATTGGACGTAAAATATTAAACAGTACGACCAAGCAATGAGCCAACTTTCGAGACTTTGGAACGACTTTCGACCATCGTGTCACTATACACACTAACCCGACTTCCGACCGAATAGTAATATGTTGGCTGATTTGCCCGATTATTGGACAAAAATGCTCCAGTGTGTACCCAGCCTTATACAGTCATGGCCAAAAGTTTTGAGAATGACACAAGTATTGGTTTTCACAAAGTCCGCTGCTTCAGTGTTTTTAGACCATTTTGTCACATGCTATGATATACTGAAGTAAAATTACAAGTATTTCATAAGTGTGAAAGGCTTTTATTGACAATTACATTAAGTTTATGCAAATAGTCCATATTTGCAGTGTTGACCCTTTTTTTTTTTTTTTTTTTTTTTTTGAAGACCTTTGCAATTTGCCCTGGCATGCTGTCAATCAACTTTTGGCCCATACACTGACTGATGGCCACCCATTCTAGTCTAATAAATGTTTGTCAGAATTTGTGGAGGGGGGGTTTGGTTTTTGTCCACCCACCCCTTGAGGGTTGACCACAAGTTCTCAATGGGATTAAGGTCTGCTGAGTTTCCTGACCATGGACCCAAAATTTAGATGTTTTGATCCCTGAGCCACTTAGTTATCACTATTGCCTTATGGCAAGGTGCTCTATCATGCTGGAAAAGGCATTGTTCATTACCAAACTGTTCTTGGATGGTTGGGAGAAGTTGCTCTTGGAGGATGTTTTGGTATCATTCTTTATTCATGGTTTTTAGGCAAGATTGTGAGTGAGCCCACTTCCTTGGCTGAGAAGCAACCCCACACATGAATGGTCTCAGGATGCTTTACTGTTGACATGATACGTTTTTTCCAGATGCCCCAAACAATCTGAAAGGGGATTCATCAGAGAAAATGACTTTACCCCAGTCCTCAGCAGTCCAATCCCTGTAGCTTTTGCAGAATATCAGTCTGTCCCTGATGTTTTTCCTGGAGAGAAGTGGCTTCTTTGCTGGTCTTGACACCAGTCCATCCTCCAAAAGTCTTCGCCTCACTGTGCGTGCAGATGCACTCACACCTGCCTCCTGTCATTCCTGAGCAAGCTCTGCACTGGTAGTGCCCAAATCCCACAGCTGAAATCAACTGTAGGAGATGGTCCTGGCACTTGCTGGATGTTCTTGGGCGCCCTGAAGCCTTCTTCACAACAATTGAACCTCTCTCTTTAAAGTTCTTAATGAACCAATACATGGTTGATTTAGGTGCAATCTTACTAGCAGCAATATCCTTGCCTGTGAAGCCCTTTTTGTGCAAAGCAATGACGACTGCATGCGTTTCCTTGCAGGTAACCATGGTTACCAGAGAAAGAACAATGATTGTAAGAACCACCATCCTTTTAAAGCTTCCAGTTTGTTATTCTACTTCAATCAGCATAACAGAGTGATCTCCAGCCTTGTCCTCGTCAACACCCTCACCTGTGTTAATGAGAGAACCACTGACCTGATATCAGCAGGTCCTTTTGTGGCAGGGCTGAAATGCAGTGGGAATGTTGTTTTTGGGATACAGTTCATTGTCATGGCAAAGAGGGACTTTGAAATTAATTACAATTCATCTGATCACTCTTCATTCTGGACATTCTGGAGTATATGCAAATTGCCCTCATAAAAACTGAGGAAGCAGACTTATATTTGTGTCATTCGCAAAACTTTTGGCCATGACTGTAGCTGGTAACACTACATTAAAACACCTGCTGATATGTTATTACAGATGGGGGTATGTTTCTTTCATTTAATGTGTTGTTTTGAACTTATTACTAAGATTAAGGGCAATAGCGGGCTCCTTTGAAGGTTTAAGGGCCGCCTTATTCCTATCATTGTCCTAACCAATGAACATAAGATTTTCCTCAGATCTACTTCTGAGGAAAAGAAACATACATTTTTCCATGTCATACTAATATTTTGCTGATATAAAACATATTTTTCATTCCATTTATTTATTTTTTTCAGCGCACTCAGGCAGCCATTTGGTGGGTTGAACCTATCACTTCATCAGGAACTAGTGACATCCCTGAGGCAATATTCAGCATGACATAATGTTCAGTCAAGCAGTTCACTAGGAACCAGTGACATCACTAGCTGCTAGTAAAGTGATGGGGTACATATTGGATCAGCTCACAAAATGTCTGCCTCCGCCAAGTGTAATTAATGGGTACATTTTAACATTTCAATTGAGACCAAAGTACTTGATCAGATGAATTTAGGGCAACACGGTGGCATAGTGGTTAGTATTGCTTCCTCACTGTGCTCGGATCATGCATTCGAATCCTACAAAGAGTTTAACTCCCGACCATGGCCTTATCTGTGTGGACTTTGTATGTTCTCCCGTGTTTGCATGCGCTTCCTCCCACACGGTCCATAAATATACACTGGTTAGTTAATTGGCTTTTGACAAAAATGAACCCTAGTGTGTGCATGTGGAATTTAGTCTGCAAGCTCCAATGGGGCAGGGACTTGTGCGAATGTTTCCAGAGAATAAAAGCCGAGCGAGTCTAAAATGGCTGCCTCACCCCCTGCAACAAGGATATGAGTTCTGCTGAGAGAAAGGCGCTATATAATGAACTATTAAATTATTAAAATATGCACCATATCACCAAAACCTAATATAAATCTGGAAAGAAAAAGTGCTAAACAATTGATTTTATCTATCAGGAAATCGTATTTTACAATCAGCTTACTGGAGACTGCCTCATTTCCCATTAAGTGTGGCTGACCTATAAACTCTGTCTTATCAGCAGTTCCTGCTGACTCACTACAACAGGACATAGGAGAAGTAGATAGTGTACCAACTCATACATGTCTGGGAGGAAACACGGATGTCAAACAAGAACACGAAATACAATTAATTATAAGAAACAATAGAAAAAAAATCCTTTAATTTGTTCATTTAATGTGGAACAAAATTTGATATTTTAATATGCTAAGGAGGAGGGCATGGTTTCCCAGTCAATAAAAGCTGCGATTGTAGAAGCAAATGCCTAATGTAATTAGTAAATCATCATGTATTACTTATTCCAGCCACAACTGCAGATTTCTTCTACCAATTTGATATTTTTCCCCTAATTATATAATAATTGCATTATGTGTGTGTGCAGAAATAGTCATTCTGAACCAGTGGCGGATATCTTTTGGCTGCTAAAGGGGACATGTGTAACTCCTGACCAGAGTGATTTCCCCTCTTTTGCCTCCTTCTAGAGATTCTGATGTCACAAAGCGATTCCAGTGTTTTGTAGAGGAATAGTCTGTGACCGAAAAGCAAATTCTCACCAGACTGTCCAGCCTTAGGTGACCCTACAGTTTGGATTGTGTGAACTCTCTATACCAACGTTCTGATCTCTGGGAGATCTGATTCTTCTCAACAAAGGTCATGTGTGATTCCTTTTTTGGGACCAAGACCACTTGTAAGGCCCTTGAAAAACAAATGATTCAAACCCAATCCTATTTGAATAATCAAAATGGAAAATCTGTTGGGACAATCAAACAAATGGGTCTTGCGGCACATGGGAGCTCATTAGCCAACCCGGAGTTAAACCACCATTGCGTAAGAGTCCTTAGACGTCCCCACTTTGTCGGTTGTAACAAAAGAACAGACAAGTGTATGATTTCTAGTTCAAGTAAAAATAATGATGCTGAACTTTTTGAAGACATTTCCCAATATGGGATTATTCCCACACCAAAATGCAGAACTTACAGAACTAACTATTGTATGCTTTATGCTAATCTCAGTCGTAACCTTAAAGGGAAGTGAAATTAGACAACAAAGATCTTCCAAATCACTTCTAGTCACTAAGCGAAGCACAGCTATGTGACTGATTAAGTAGTCACAGGACTGTAATAGGTCATAATCCATACTTCAACTTACAGTATGGCATTAGGAAACATTTCATAGTCAAACAAAATGGCAGCACAATCGCTAGGCACAGGTTGAGATTCTCGTAGGCCACAATTTGGACATAAACACTTGTTCATATTTACTAACACTGCTCAAGGCTCCTTCACAGTAGGATTCACCATCCACTTTACAAGGAGGAACTAAAAGACGTGTTTTTGACACAATGACCTAGGGATCATCGATTTCTATGGTAGCCGCGCATGCTAAAGACAAATATGCCAATGATCTTTAGGTCACTAAGCACGTTACATGTGGTAGATATGTGGTCAGCATTGCTTGTAAAGCAGATGACAACTCCTGGAGTGAACAAGTCCTCAAATCCCAGCAGCCAATCAGACATTTGCTTTTATCTGCCCGAATCAGGAGAGATAATGAAAGCAAATGTCTGATTGATCGCTACGATTTGAGTGCTACCTTGACCAAATGTTAATAAATAAACCTCACTGTCCAGCGCCAACAAAGGCCTTAGAAGATTCTACTTGGCCTCCTTATTATACCTTGTAGAAAAACCCAACACAATGGCAAATACATAAAGTCAATATTACACTATAGCGCTGATTAATTAACACACACCTTATTGTGAGGCAGGCTTGCCAGTCTAGTTCCATTCTCAGCATATGTATAGACTGTAAAATCTTTTGCTAACAAGTTTCTGTTAAGAAAAAAAAAGAAAAAAGTATGATAAATGTGAATGTCAGGATGACAGGTTAAATCTCTAATTCAACATTGCAGAACATAGTACATAGTATCTGTGCCAGAAGGAGCACACCTGGCTGCTCCAGGTATGGCTCCGTGGCCAGATCATTGTGGAGCTGGGCGGGACTAGTTATACTCAGCCTCCTATTGAATTCCTTCAATAGCTCCAGTTCCTGGACTTTGACACCAATGTAATAATATGTGCATGTGATTGGATGATACCGCTAAGATTATGAAATTAGATTACCGATTATTAGAAAATATGTTTCTAAATGAGGCAACAGCTGTCACAGGTACAAAGTATTACTGTAATGGATTACTGATCAAATAATGCCAAACAAAAGTGATATATTGTGTATCATGGGACAATGACATAACAAGTTTCTGGTGCAAGAATACATAGAGCTTTAATGCATATATTAAACAGCAATTGCAACAAGTAATATTTCTGACAAATGATGCATAGAAAAAACATGCGGAAATCAATCAATAATCAATGAGTTTCTGCATTTTATTTTCTACCCTGTAGCAGAAAAATATCAAAGAGTCTGATTGGTTACTATTAAAAGCATCTTTTTCCAGAGCACCAGTTTTGAATAAGGTCACTGTCTGTATGCTCCATGCATGGTGCCAGGGAAACAATTAAACAGGAGTAGATGCCATACAATCGGGTGCTACAGGTCAGCAGACACAGTCTTGGAAACCATTAGGTAGAAGAGAAAACTCTATTGGCTTTGAAAAATACAACGTTTGTTCAGATGCATTGTAACCTGCATCCGACATGTGATTTTGAAATAGACACAATTTACGTACATAATTAGTAAAAACCTGACTGCAATGTTGCAATTGCTATTGCCATAAGAGACTTAGGGCTAGATTTACTAAACTGCGGGTTTGAAAAAGTGGAGATGTTGCCTATAGCAGCCAATCAGATTCTAGTTATCATTTATTTAGTACATTCTGCAAAATAACAGCTAGAATCTGATTGGTTGCTATAGGCAACATCTCCACTTTTTCAAACCCGCAGTTTAGTAAATCTAGCCCTTAGGCATTATTTATAATAGCTGTTGTGTGCAAAATGGCTTGTGACACTGATCTCGTGATCATTCAGAACCAATGTACAGAAAGCTGGCAGCTCAATGATGTCATTGACCAATTTGGCCAACCGTGCATTTTTACTATACATTATTACACAAGAGCAAGGATTATGTACAGTTTTATGAAATGCAATTAATATATTTTCTTTCCAGCAATTTAATTAAATGTAACTTGCTGAACACATAAAAATAACAGTAATACTCACTCTTTTCATATTTAGACAGGTCATTAGTAACAAAAGGAAATAGCTGACTTTTATGATTATTTGTCAAACAAATCAGATATCTGAATAGAACACAGGAAGCATAAGATAAATTACATTTTTATTTATTTTTTAAAAAAGCTAGATCCACTTTTTTTTTTTTAATATAACCCCACCACCTACTAATTTCCTTAACTTCACAAGATACAGATACAGATCGGTAACTATAAAACTCTAAATCCACACACGCCCCAATATCAGCAATCATACAGACAGATTGACCCAATATAGACTCATGTGACCCCAGGATAATCAGCATGACCAAGAGTCACAGCCTGTGAGTATCTGAAGAAACCAATAACACATCTGATATCAGCTTAGGCTGTCACAGGTACAGGTAGACTGAAACGTAAAGGAAGTAGCTGTAAAGGGTGTATTTGGATGTAACTGTTAGTTCAACTCAGAAAATGGATGGCTCCACTTAACTAATTCTTTATGAACAGTACCTCATGAATTAGACAGACCTCATATATATCAGTCAGGTAGTGCAAACTGATAGACAGCACAATGGTACAGCCCACAAAATGGATACCTTCACTTTGTGTAACTCAACTAAGCTGTACTTAACGGAGATAACTGGAGGATACATTTTAGAAGCACTAAACCTGGCCATATGTTGCGATATAGGCCCCATATTGCAGTATGTGACTCTAATACGACTGCAATACCACATAATGACCTTATCAATATTGTCAGATCAATATCAGCCATGACCGACAATGCAACGAATTATGTCTACAGTCATCTTCCAAAAGCTACATGTGTGCACTTGATCGTCCCAGACAGGACAATAAGATTTCCACTAGAAGATGAATAATGATTTGTAAGTAATCTTACAGTCAATTGAGAGAAGATTAAAAACACATAATTAAATTGAGTCTGAAATTAGCAATAACTACTGTCTAAACTTGGAAAAAGTACCGGTTCTGATTCTACATAATATCAACAACAGTTTGTAATGAGAAATAGACGAATGATACACTTTCACAAGGCTGAATAAATTGTGGAAGTACTAAAGTGTGTAGGCCATAAATAATACTTGTAACCTTCCCCAATAACACACATAATATACAATACAAAACATTTATAGCCTGTATGACAGCATCACATTATAACAATTTATTTATAAAAAGTGACAATATCTCTGCTGTGCTGTATAGCGCAAGCAGTACATTGTTGGCATGATCACAAGTACATCATGTTATCAATTATACAACTGGCACTGCATAAAGTGTATGAATAATAATAATAATAATAATAATAGCTGAAAAAGAAAGCCGTTATTAAGACAAAGCTAAGAGGTAGTGAAATCTAGAGTCAACAGTTGTATAGGTGACTCATCTCTGCAAGAGAACAGAATAGATACTGGACATGATTCATAACACTCTCTCTTTCTGACAATTCCTGGTAAACAAATGAGAGTTACAAGCTGTAAAAACAGAGCAAGGAAGAGAGAACTGTGATGCTACCAAACGTCAGAGGGATGTGCTCTCCTCTGTCCAGATCACTACTGATAACTATATGGGAACCTGGATTCCAGTCAAAACAAAAACATAAGGCGGCTTCAAATCTGCATGTTCAGAGGTCAGATCTAGTGCTTGTGAGCAGCGTGTTATAAGACACAAAGGATCATAGCACAGAGCTGACATTGATATGTTTGCCCGGCTAAATGTAATTCCTGCTGATGCAGAGCCTCACTCATCTATCATTCAGACTGTCAGTTTCTTTGTGGATGGCCATCTTTAAGTAGCCCATATGTGGAACTGGCGCCCATTTTGGGCGAGCCTTTATAGTAACAAAATTCCCCATAATGCACATGGTTCCCCAGAAAGCACTGGGAGAAAAACGGTTTGAGAATGTGAGAGAAAAGTACAAGAATAAAGACTGCCGGGAACTGCAGGTGCTGTATGCTGACAGGAGACAGTCTAACAAGTGCTAGAGACAGAAGAGAGAGCAACAAGTTGGAAACAGTCACCTCAATAAAAATAGCTCACTGGTGTCTGACACCCACAAATTTCTCCAAGCCCATTGTGATTGATGATTAAGAGGGAAAGATCTATTGCTCCCAGGACAGTCTGCAGTGGTGAGAAGTAAAACATTTATCTTTTTGTATTTACATATTTGCACTTCACCAGCCCCTATTCTACATGGTACAGACAGTCCAGAGAACAAGTGTACACTGTATAAAGCAAGTCCCATGTGTGCACCACAGGCATTTTTACTCATAGAGCAGTAACATCCATATCTGTGTATAGAAAGTGGAAGAGATCAACAATTCCTATCCTATAAATCCTGGACAGCAAGGGCCCCAACGTGCACATTAAACAGTTTAGATAACCCGGGTTATATATATAGATATTTAGCTATAGGTTTGTGTGTAACATTGGAACAGGAACTCTGGCAAAACCGCGTGGAACTCAGCATTGCTGCCTAAGTAATACATTTTCAGTGAGTTACTGGCAAACCAAGTTTAAATACTGTGTTCAGAGGTGTATCTTTATTGTACGGCCATATAAATGATTACTTGTACTGTTTAGAGTTATTTCTATTTTTATATGTAAGCCAAAGTGTTTTATTTTGAATTTATTGCATATTGGTACTATATTGGAAAATACATTGTTTACACGTTAAATGTTTATGATTGCATATAAAGGCTGACTGAATTTGACTCTCCAGGTTACACCTATGGACAGAGTTAATAAAACCAGAAATTATTCTAACCTTTGTGTAACTTATCTATTATAATCTCTATCTGGGGGGTAGACCCTTATCTCTCTGCTGTAGCTATGCTATACAAGAAACCATCTGATCTGACTATTATACACTCAACACCTTATCTACATCGAGGTACGACATAAACATCACATATAATGTCATTTATCTATCTATATATATATATATATATATATATATATATATATATATATATATATATATATATATAAAAAATAAAAAAAATACAAACACAAACACACACATTGTTAGCTCATAATACAATGTAGGATTAACCAATCAATGGGGAGGAGTTATTAAGTATGTTAAACAGAAAGAAAAGAAAGCAAATATTTATTGAAGCAGTGGTAGATTACTTAAAAAATGATGAACACTTATATTAGAAAAAGAGTACTAAAAATGTAGCATATAATCAATTATTTATATAAGAGAAATGCAGGCTGGTATTATATTTAAAAACTTATTTAAGGATTTGATTTTTTTTTTTTAGCCCAAACCACCTATTTTTTTATATTTTGTTGTAAATAAGCTTCCTCCTTCCCCTCCAAGACCCCTGGGTTCTTCTGGCCTGGATGGTTTATCCACAGACCCACATGCATCATTCCTGCCCTCCTGTAAGAACGAATGACTACATAAAATACTCATTTCCACTGGTAAAAAATCCTCTGACATCAAGCATCTATGATGTGCCCCTCTAAGCATCAAACCGCATCTCCCCCTCAGTCCTGCTGGAAAAGCTTTGGGGACAACACTACTAGTGATTACAAGCACAAAGGATAGAGATATTGATCCCCCCCCCCCCCCCCTTCATTAATACAACCAGAATGCTATTGGAGAGCATAGCATTAGACTAGGGGTTAGGGAAGATAGGGAAGATAGATACCTGTTCTGCTCAAGATGTAGTATGTGTCTCTTCCCCTCGGCCTCGATGATGTAAGACAGACCCTGCAAATATTAAACAGAATGTTACAATATTCCTATTCAAGTCATCATTTTACCATATGTAAGCGAAGCCATCAGAACAACTCATAGAAAAAAAGAAAAAAAAACACAGACAGCTGGGACCCACATGGTTCAACACAATCCACCTATCCTACTCCCCACCCAAACTATGACACCGCAACTCCTGTCAGCCATCACCCAAGAGCACTTGGGACAATTTATTAGCAAACAGAACAGGTTTTATTACCTCCTTCAGGGTGCCAGATGCATCTCTTCTTAGTCGAGTTAATTTCTGGGGTATAATAATTTCATATGAAGACAAAAAAGATGAAGGATCCACACCTATGAAAAGTATATAGGACAAATATTAGTCTTTGAGTTCACAGGAAATGACAAAACAGTTTCAGGTTATCATCAGCAAAAGTGTCATTTTTAAAAGGACAAGTCAACTCGCTACTGGACAGTGATACCAAACAAAGCATATTGCTAATATATGAAATAACGGTTTATATCCAACGTCTGTTCATTATGTTATCGGACACTCTCACACTACAAATAGCTGACCTCTTTCAAAAGCTGATTAGGATTTCTTTATCCTTTACCAATATGGAGTTGTGCGGCATTGAGGTCTCAATAATTTCCATACAAGCTCAATGAATCCATGTGGTTTCCTGAGACAGTCCTGGCAATTGCTTGAAAACCTTCAGGGGTCTTTCACACATATCCACTGGGAAATTGGTAAAATGCTTTTACCAATACCAACCATTAACCCATAAGAAACTGGTCATATAGATAAAGAATATTGATTCGGTTTTATAAAACTTCCTAAAAAGTCAAGATCAACGATGGAACGATGTTGGACAAATGTTGAAGTGTATACGCACTCACAACCAGCAGTGTAGGCAGATCTCTGTAGAGTGTGCAGAGTCACAATCTTATCAGTAGATGTTTATGACAGATGGACAGATGAAGAGCACAGATCTGAAGATGCATCATGTAGGTGTGTATATATACACATATACATACATACATACATACATACATATACACACACACTGCATAAATCGCTCTTGCTATTGTGTCACCATTATTATACAGTCAGCATCACCCAAAATAGACTGACCAGCTTCCTCTGCGCTGGATGTTTCAGTCACATGGTGTCAGTCTGCTGACAGATGCAGGGATGCTGAAAGTTTGCATACAGCTCTGTGTCCTGCAGGCTGTAGCGTTTGCTACACAAACACAAATCAAGAATAGAAACAGTTGGAAATTCAGTATAAAAAGGCTGAATAGATTAAAGCTGTGAATAAAAATGAACATTTTCTATGTAAAACCACATTGATGAGGTTATTACACAGTTAATACAAATGGGTGGGTGCTGTTAATGGCATCAATGTTAGATACAACGTGGGTACCCTGTTCAGGATAGAAGCATACACCCTAGGCTAGTGTGGTTTTATCCTGCCCGTGCTGTATCTTTCTACCCTACGGTGGAGGATGGAGGCAGCGGGTAATGCCAGTGCTCTAGCTACCACTGATGTCTATGAGAAAAGGTGCCACAAGGCACATAATAATCTTCACATAACACAGGACTGATATGGACGTAAAAAAGCACATGACCTGAGGGGTCCCTAGTGCACCAGCATTTACTTACATATCATGGAAGAAAATCAGGACATTGCGAGCAGATTAGAGGATTAAACCTGCCCTTGTGCACTAGCCCTATTTATTAACTCAGTTAGTTTTTATATTAATAATTGGGGGGAGGGGGGAAGCATCCAACCTTAGGCAAAGCATTCTATAAGCTCCTGCGGTGACAATGGGAAGCATGACTACCATGGCACAGGAAACCCTTCAGCTGCTAAAACACAGCGCTCTGACCTCTAAATCTCCATGAAGCATTCCCTGTGTGACATGGAAACTGTGTGCGCGCAACACACTGCTGTCTGCCCATCATGGTTTTATCCAACTCAAACCTGTAAATGGCCCAGAATGGTTTAGCGAGTCCCCAAATTCCATCTGATTCGGAATCAATGACAACAGGCACAACCCACTGGGATACAGAATAAACTATCATATCAGCCAATCAAATGATAAGGCTTAAAGTGTAGTCATGTTATGGTCCTGCTGCATGCTTGTGTGTGGCCATGGTGGCCAAGATGTATCCATCTCACCGGGTGGTCAGTTTAAGCCTTTCCAGTGACCAATATTACCGACCACCTAAAACAAAGGTACAAATGATGTGAAGGTCAGAGGCAGACAAATCTGAGTAAACATTCACCTATGTGGTTTCACATGCACAGTTTTCTTTTGAACAGATGAAAACTAGGTGGAGGAAAAAAAAAAAAAAGCATAAAACTAAACTCAACAACAAATATTACAGCTGGCAAAAAAGGTACTGTAACCTATAGCAACCAGATTCTACCATCTCTCTAGTGCAGTTCAGAACAAATTCATGGTATTGTTTTAATGTATTACTGAAATTAAGAGACAGCCATCTGTAATAATATATCAACAGGCATTTTAATGTAAGATAAACAAGTGTTGCAAGTTATACCAAACACATCTGACAATAAAGCAGGAGCTGGGGGCCACAGGTGATGGCTCAGGGGGGGCAGTTTCCCATCACTGGTTTAGGAAATGAAAGCAAACAGAGGATAGGTTGCAATGAGTTTCAGCATAGTTACCTGTGCACCAGTTTTACAAATAAACCCCATGAAAGCCTATGGCGCCAGTCTCACTTTTTGGATGAGTCTGCCTTAATATGATATGCTGCATTTTCAATCTATTCACCATTAGATTTGAATGGATCATGGAATTCCTGCCCTGCCTATATATATATATTACTGTATATGTAACTTTCATACAATACACTTGCTGCTATGAAGTATACAGGGTGTTCGGAAAGTCACTGTGCACTTATGTATATTTACTAACACACGTTTCAATACACAATGATGTAAACACGAATGATAATTATAAGTAATGTTGAAAATGACCACCGTTCGCATCAACACAGGCTTGGATCCTTAGTATTTTGTTTCTAAACATCTCTATCAGTTGCTCGCTTGAAATAGGCTGAATGAATGCGGTTATCGCTGCTTTCAAGTCATCCAGTGTGCGCGGACGATCTTTGTACACTGCAGATTCTGCTGCTCCCCATAGATAAAAGTCTGGTGGATTTAGATCTGGTGAGCGCGGTGGTCACCTATCTTTTGAAAATAATGCGATCTCCAAAAAATTCCTTTAACAACTGCATAGATCTGTAAGAAGCCCCATCCTGTTGAAACCATGAGTAACTTATTTTATCACTTGTCATCTGACTGATGAAGGGGTAAAGAATCTCCAAACAATAGTACTCGCTGTTTATTGTGTTCATAAAGAAAGTAGGGCCCACAAATCGACATCTGGAAATCACAACCCACACACCAACCTTGGGATCGTGTAGGGGTGTTTTTCGTGCAAAACGTGAGGATTATTGAATGACCACAATCTTGAATTTTGTGAATGAACATAACCTGAGAGATGGAACCAAGCTTCGTCTGTGAAAAAGGTCACATCCAACACATTATCTGTATTTTCTGTGATAAATTGGTTAAACCATCTGCAATAGTGTATTCTTTTCTCATGGTCAGTTGCTTTCAGTTCTTGTACCGCCATTATTTTGTATGGGAAGAGCCGTAACTTCTTTTTCACGGCCTTATGAGCAGTTCCAAGACCAATATCATAATTTTATTATATGCAAATTAGAAATGTTACCTCAATGCTGATTGGCTGCCATGGGCAACTTCTCTGCTGCGTCAATTCTGCACTGTATTCACTGCTTTATTAAAAGTGCACAGTGACTTTCCGAACACCCTGTATTATTAATTTTCTTTGCTTCTAATAATTCATCCGCTATGGCTATGCTGCTGAAAACACATCAACTTTCCTTGTACATAGAAACTTGCATCACCTGCCAACTTGGATTAGCACAGAACCACACTCTTAAAATTCCCAAACCACACGCCCACGTGATTCATAAAACCATTGCTGCACATACAAATAATTCTTTCAGACTCTCAACAGGCACGGAAACTTTTTAAATAAGTTAATTTCGCTTAGTCTGGAACATGCAGACAAGGGTACGACAACCTGCAGGGGAAAAAAAAAAAAAAAACATCTGTGGAAAGAACCAAGAGGACACAATATCGCAGTGACACAGCCAGAACAAAGCTGTATCAGATTTAAACAAATCAGTGTCTAACACTGGTTAGATCAGTAGCTTATAATGGATAGTGAATCTCTAGGACATCTGACAACACTAGATTAGGAAAATGCTCCACATGTATTCTGTAGATAAGCTAGGGATACAGTCATTTGTTCAGCTACTTCTCACTGAGATTTACATGTTAAAAAAAATAAGAACCATAACGCAAGAAAGATATGCACTTCTCTATTTTATATATCTCAACCCCCTTTCCATAAAAGCTAATTGTGCTGCAGAAAACAGTTACATCTAATCTATGACCATGGTCTAGCACAGACCCTACTAATGATCCATGTGCACAGCTCCTGGGTAAAACTGGTGATGCCTACAGTCTGGAGCTCCTGGGATCTCTGCATTCTGTCAGCTATAATGGGTTTAAATGGACAACCAGGCCTGGCCAACCTGTGGAACTCCATGTGTTGTAAAACTACAAACCCCAGCATGCTTTGCCAGCAGATAGCCAGCCAATAGCTGGCTGGGCATGCTGGGACTTGTAGTTTCACAAACACCCAGAGATCCACAGAATGGCCAGGCCTAGACTATTCTATGGGAACACATTATAGTTTAGCTATATACTGCGAATACTATACTGTGATGTATAAGCAGCACTAGTGTGCAGGAAAGCCTAAACACAGGAGGTTTTATGAAAAGCTTTAACCATAACAACTAGGTCTTGGGGAAACAGAGAACAATCATCAGTAAACATCAGGGCTGGAGCTCAGTTACAATGTGTCTAGTGTTGTGTAATAAAGCAAACTAGTTTGAAAAGGACAAAGTCTAGTGAAATTAAAATAATCAATTAAAGCATAATTATCATGCAGCTGTGAAATATTAAACAATAGTTTAACTTACGGTTGTCAACACACATACCATTAATGAGATAAATCAGCTATAATACTTGCCCCTCCCTGTCTGTCATTAATACCTTAGGAATTCTTTAATTAGCTGTTGGTGTGTGCAAAAGATTCTGTGACACGGATCTCATGTGATCATTCAGAACCAATGTACAGAAAGCCCTCTGCTCAATCCTCCACGCTGACCCTGACTCAATCTGGAGACAAGGGTTCCAAACAATGGGCACCAACAGATGGGGAACAAAGGCCCTAAACAGTTTATGGTAGAGTAGGTTTGGTCCTCTACACTACCCTGTAGTACTGCGATTCCCAAAGTGTGCGCCGCGGCTCCCAGGGGTGCCGCGGCGCTCTCACGGTGGTGCCGTGGCCAGGAGGATTGGCAAGACAGAAGAAAAGACAGAAGAAATTGAAGAAAGAAGGTCAAGTATGGTAAGTAAAGAAACGGAGGGGAATGGTGATAGAAAACAGCAATGGAGGGGCAAAAGAATGAAGGAGGGCACAGAGTGCGTGGAGGTGATGCAGGCGCACAGAGTGTGTGGAGGTGATGGAGGTATGGAGACTAAGGGTGCCGCGAGCTGCAAAAGTTTGAGAACCACTGCTTTAGTATATTTTAGCAAGAGCAGGACTCTGAACCTGCCTGCATCTTCCGGTATGGGTTCGCCTCTCATCCCCAGGGATGGTACAGGGCATCTTGCTTTGGCAAAGGCCAAATGTGCACAAGTAAAAAGGGCTGTAGGGCTTAGTTTTGGCCAGGTAGGCAGCCCTAGGGTGGTTACAGCTCTCTTAGGAATACATTGATTACAATCCTTTATTAACACATTATGTAACATTGTCACGTGTTGCATTTAAAAATGTGGGGAAGTGACAAAAAGGGCTCCCACATGGGCTTAACCTTCATTGACTAGCACATCAACATGGTTACCGACTGCCCCTTATTTCCAGAAGCAGTCCCAACGTGTAAAGATCTGTCCCTGAAATGTTGTCACATGAAATGTCCCTATTTCACAATATTCACCATCAGCATTACATCTTCTGGATGTAATTCTAGCTCTCTAATCCTTTTCTCTAAGTTTTATACAGTCATAGATACTAAAGGTGATATCTGAAAATGCCAGAAACCAACATTATAATCAAATTCAGCAAACATGTCATGATGAGCATTGGAGGTGTGACCAGGCACTAATAATAATAATAATAATAATAATAATAATAATTAATAATAATAGGTTAAGCCTACCTTGGAACCCCTCTCAATGGGAAGAATACTAGTGCTAAGTTTCTGCATTACTGATATGTGATATTGAAAATGTTACATTATTGGTTAGTGGCATGTGCATGACTGTACTTTATAAATCAGATCTGTCCTATCTCTCCTCACAAATATAAAACATTGCTCACACCAAGAAACCAAGAACAGGGATGTTTCAATCATCTACTGGAATGCAACATCGGCTCCACTGCTGCGCCCAGTTAGTTCAACCGTCATTGCTGATGCCACCTCTGTGCCTCCTTTCATGTCTCCATCTCCCACCGGTCGCTGCATAGAAATGCCAGTCGCCAATGGCTGCTTTAATATTTGTGGCTAGCAATGCTTCTGCTTTGCACGGCCATACACACCGGTCCCGCAAGAAGCTACAATTGTTATTCCGCTTCTTTATGTATCAACTGCTCCCCACACCATCTTTACCTTCTGTTTCACAGACTCCCTCAATGTACAGAGCTTCGTAATATCTCAGCGCTATATAAATGTAAACAAATAATAATAATAATCCATATAGTCCTTGAAAAAGCTACAGTCATCCTAGGGAAACTTGCCCTTTAAATGACTGTCACCAGGACACTGCTACAAGTGTGCTAAGCACTGGCCCATGCCTCTGCAGCTAGAAGGACTATATGTTAAGACGGTCTGTCACCATGTACCGAAAGTGCCAATGAACTTGTAAGGACAAGGGTTAACTCTGGGAGGGGACCAGCACTCAGTTTTATCTACATTGATTATGCCATTCTGATGTTCAAGGTACATGCCCATAGTGTGTGCCTTTTACCTCCAGACTTTGGGGAGCAATCATCATCATCATTTATTTATATAGCGCCAGCAGATTCCGTAGCGCTTTACAATTGGACAATCACTAGAGAGTCTCCCAAGAAATAAAGAGAGAGATCAGCGCATTCATTTACCAGACTGTGGATACCCCAGACGAGGCTTATGGGGTATCGAAACATTTCTGTGGTCTGAACAGAGAGCTTTTGTTTTTTAAATGTAGGAGTTGCCTGTTTATGATTACAGTGTAATTGAGAAACAATTCAATTCATAAAACTGCTATTGACTTACTGAGATTTTGCTAAATAAAGATTTCTTTATTATTCCAAGACGTTTACCTAGGTGTAATCATTACCCAGGTAAGCAGGACCGGGGCAGGAAATAGGTTGAAATATAATCCCTCTAGTAGCCGACCTGGAATACAGTGAACTTCAAGTACACTAGAATGAATATATATATATATATATATATATATATATATATATATATATATATATATTATTAATATTATATATTCCCTCCTTCAACCGAAGAGATAGACAACAATGGAACACTATACTGCAGTGGTTCTCAAACTGTGCGCCTAGGCTCCCTGGGGTTTCTTGGCAATCTCACAGGGGTGCCTTGGCCAGGGTCACTGGTAAGCAATGTGGGGGGACCACTCAGTAATTATTTTGGCTCAGGGGTGCCTTAAAAAAATTATGGAGAACCTAAGGGTGCCTTGAACTGAAAAGGTTTGGGATCCACTGCTATACTGTGTGACTAATTTATCATTGAAGAGCCTCATTTCAATCTGTACAACAAATTTATATCATTATAACTATAAGATATGAGGGTACTCATTCAGCTGAGGGGAAACTGCAAAGCATAATATTTTTTAAAATAACTAATTTCTCTGCATTATATTTGTGTAATGTAAATGATTATTCTATATACTATGTAATTACTTACCTATAAGACTCCTTCAGCTGACAAATCCCTGTGAGGCCTGTGTGGAATTATCTGTAAGGGAATTCCTGCCTTATCTGCTAGGACTCTGAGAGGATAATAGCAGACAGGAATTATGACAAACAGGACTAATATTTCACTTGGTGCCAGCAGCAGACAAAGCCAGTCTGATAAATAAAAACCATTGTGCACATTTATAAAAACTCATTTCGTTCCTCTACTTCACTCATACTGAACACAGCAAACCTCACCCTGTTTTACGAAAACAGCTGCTAAAAGAATGCAAATCCCCGGCTAATAATAATGTGGTTTAAATAAGGGCAATTGTACAATTATGAAGACAAGCCAAATGTACAGAGTAAACACTTCTGTAAATGAACAATCAAGTTAGAAGAACAATGTTGCATGCCCAGACACATCTTACATTAGAGACGTTACAATGCGGGCACTTTTAGGAGCAACAAAGAAAATATCACAATACAGGATATTTTAGAAGTAAGATAAATAGAACATACCCATACGGTTGACAAGAGCCTGAAGCAACCAATTAGATTCCAGCTATCACTTATCTAGTACATTGTAGAAAATGATAGCTAGAATCTGTTTGGTTGCTATTGGCAACACTTCACTTTTTTACTTTTTAAAAGGATTGATAAATCCACCACTTGGTGTAACTTGGTAGCTGTGCCTGAGTGGATGAGGCTGCTAAAAACCAATCAGGAGCCAGCTAGGTTTTTTAGGCAAGTGCAAATCCCTCCTCATTTTTGGCGCTTCTTCAACATTACACAAAGGGGTATATTTATTAAACTGCGGGTATGAAAAAGTGGAGATGTTGCCTATAGCAACCAATCAGATTCTAGCTGTCATGTTGTAGAATGTACTAAATAAATGGTAACTAGAATCTGACTAGTTGCTGTAGGCAACATCTTCACTGTTTCAAACCTGCAGTTTAGTAAATATACCCCAGGGGGTAAATGTATGAAGCTTCGATTTTTTTCAACTCAACGGAAATCGGTGACTTTGCAGCTAAAATTTAAAGCAGAGATGGCTTGTAAAGGCAAGTTTGCCCTTACAAGCCATCGCCGCTTTAAATTTTAGCTGCAAAGTCGCAGATTTTCGGCGAGTTGAAAAAAATCGGAGCTTCATATATTTACCCCCAGGGGGTAAATGTATGAATCTCCGGATTCTTCATCTCCGGCGTGTTTTTAAATTTAAGCGCTGAAGAGGCTGAACACGCCGGAGATGAAGAATCCGGAGATTCATACATTTACCCCCAGGTCTCTTTCAGCCCACAAAAGGAGGGAGTATCAATGAAATATTCTGGTTTTAAGGATTTGTTTCGGGTGAAGTTTGTTAAGAGAAAACACAAACTGAACGCTTACAACTTCCCCACCCCATGCTCCGTTCACCTGTTCTCTTCAAACTTAACCTCAGAGTAGTGTTACCCCCCCCCCCCACTTAGAAGAAAAACAAACAAAAACCACATAAGCATTACACTATTCAACAGCCAATTTACATCTGACAAGAAATATATCAATTTTGTATGTCATTTGGTGTGTAGAATCTAAATATACTCTCAGAAATGTGGAGCAATGTTACTCCATAATGGGAACAAACTCCCTTCAGTGCCTCTGGCCTATGCAGGAGACATGAAAGAAACTTATGAAAGTCTAGCTGTGTTGTTGGAGGGAATCAAGTATGAGTATCGTGGATGGAACCATTGTTGTGACTTAAACGTAGATGAAAGATGGATTCACAAAGTACTGCTGTTTTTGGAGGAAGGGGGGGGTGATGATCAAGTCATTGGTGGTCAGTGGCAGCAACAGGCAGCCAATCGTGAGTCTACCTTTTGCCGATTGGCCTCAGACAGGAAGTGCTCACTTCACTTCCTTCCTGTCTGAGCAGCGAGGAGCACCTAAAGGTAAGTGAGGGGTGCTGATGCCAACATTCCAGGATCCAGAAAAGTACAACTGAGCTTAAGACACGAGCAGCAGCAGCAACAAGTATTGGAAGCAGGAAGAACAGGTAGGAGAGAGCAGGACAGTCCTGATTCTGGTGGGGCAGTCCTGAGTTTGGGGACTGACCCACTCAGTCAGGACTTTGTCCCAACTACAGAGACAGTTGGGAGGTGTGTCCCACTTCACACTGCTCTGCTCATGAAGGGGGAGCTGCATGCACCTAACAGTAGTGCACACAGCATTGCTCGTGTATTTAAAGGGAGATTGGAAGAGTTGGAGAGCTACCTAGAACTGTCTAAAATTATGGTCAATCTCCCATGCATGCTGGTCACACTCACTGGTGCTGTGCCGTTGGAAACCCCCTCCTCAAATCCTGCGTTTGCCCCCGAGTGCAGGTTTTCCATCTCTCTCTGCTGGAGCACAGGTGTACTCATTACTGACTGACACATTGTAACATATCCACAAGTGACAATTATTTCACTTGTGAACTGGAAAACCTGCACTGTTAAGGGTACTTGAGTACTGGGCTTGGGAAACACTGCCCTAAAGCAAAGTGACATTTTATCTTTTATTAACAATTACACTATGGCTAATTTGAATAGCTATGAGTTTCTGAAGTTTAATTTTGGCAGTTTAATTAGTATTTTATAAATTAATACAATGAGAATTCATAAATTCTGTAGAGATTCATTGAAATTTACAGGTATCTTACTTTTTCAGATATAGCTATTAGTGCTCTTGTTATTTGTGTGTATCTAGAAAAATGTGATGTTATAGAAATAATCTGATTGTTCCACTGAATTCAGCATTCCTAAATTAGGCAAAAACACACATTCACATGCTAGATGCAGAGAACATTTTAAAATTAGTTGAGTAGTGTTATCATAATACGGAATATACTGCAGGAGTTGGTTGATGGGTCACAAAATTATTCCATACAACTGCCAAAATATAACAAATAATACCTGCCAATCACACTCACTACACTTTACAGAGATTATGATGAATTTAGAGTCACTGGGCAGCCCTGTAAATTCAGGCACACATCATCATCAACATTTATTTATATAGCGCCAGCATATTCCGTAGCACTTTACAATTGGGGACAAACACAGTAATAAACAAACTGGGTAAAACAGACAGAGTATGCTTAGTATGCTATATGATCCAGTCACACAGCAATGTTTGTCAGAGTGTAGTTGTCTTGCTTGGATTGTGTAGAGGGTGGCAACAGAGTAATCTAGTGAGGTTAAGAGGGTGGTTGAGGAATATTATAAGCTTGTCTGAAGAGGTGGGTTTTCAGAGAAATCTTGAAGGTTTGTAGACCTGAGGAAAGTCTTATTGTGCAAGGGAGGGAATTTTATAGAGCGAGTGCAGCCCCAAAAAAAAGTCCTGTAAAGCTGGGTACACACTACAGAAATTTCGACCAACTTTTTATGCCGAGCGATTATACATGCGATCGATGGTCCGATCACTCGGTCCATGGACTGCATACACACTAGCCTTGTTTCGGACGATAAAGGGAAGAGCGGACTTCCTTTAGCGACTTTTTACAGCCATGTTGTCGTGAGCAATGACTGTAATTTCGTACTCGCTGTTGTGGATCGGTCGGAAGTTTATACACACTACACAGCGGAAACAAGATTGGAACAAAAATATTAAACGGTACGACCAACCAAATGAGGCGATAATCGTTCATTTGGGCAGACTTTCGACCATTGTGTCACTGCACACACCGACCCGACTTTTGAACGAGCGGTCGTATGTCTGCTGTTTGAGCTGATTATTGGACGAAAACAGTGTAGTGTGTACCCAGCTTAACTGGGAATAGGAAGATACGAGAGTGTATGAGAGACGTAGATCTTGTGCAGAACCGAGGTGTCGTGTTGGGAGATATTTTGAGACAAGTGAGGAGATGTATGTTGGTGCAGATTTGTTGATGGCCTTGTATGTTAG
The DNA here is from genome assembly GCF_038048845.1 of Mixophyes fleayi. Lineage (NCBI taxonomy): Eukaryota > Metazoa > Chordata > Amphibia > Anura > Limnodynastidae > Mixophyes > Mixophyes fleayi. The sequence goes on along the minus strand of NC_134405.1, from coordinate 52,684,719 downwards.
TAGAAGTATTTTATATTGGCTTTGGTAAAAAAAAACAGGCAACCAGTGTAGAGATTTGCAGAGTGGAATGCAAGCAAAATCAATCTACAGAGTGATTCAGCAGAGAAATAACGATTTGCAAGGAACATCAATCTAGCCGCTGCGTGCAAAACAAATTGTAGGGGCTCGAGTCTGTTTTGCGGAAGACCAGTAAGGAGGGAATTGCAATAATCAATGCTGGAGATAAGTGAATGAATTAAAGATTTTGCAGTGTCTTGTGTAAGATATGTGCGTATTCTGGAAATGTTTTTTTAGATGTATGTAACATGATTTAGATCTAGAATCGATGCGGGGAACAAAGGATAGGTGTGAGTCAAGGATTATAAAATTTGTGTATCATCCGCATAGAGATGATACTGAAATCCAAAGAAACTTATTAGTTTTCCAAGAGAAGTGGTGTAGATAGAGAGAACAGCAGAGGACCTAGGACTGAGCCTTGTGGTACTCCAAATTATAAAGGAAGCAGAGCAGAGGTGGATCCAGAGAAATTAACACTGAAAGAGCGATTAGATAGGTAGGATGAGAACCAGGATAGGACAGTGACTTGAAGACCTAGGGATTGTAGTCTTGGTACGATTTAAATGTGTTAAAAAGGCGTTTGGGGTTAGAAGTCTGAGCATAGACGAGAGATTGGAAGTATGTTTGTTTTGCAGTGTGTAGAGCATTTCGATAGGAGTGATAAATAAAAGTATAAGTGAAGAAATCATTAGAGGTTCGAGATATACGCCAGTGACATTCTGCTTTACGGGGAAGTTTTTGAAGATTTCATGTTACTTTAGTATGCCAGACCTGACATCAAAGTTGATGTGTAGTATGAAGAGTCACTGGAGCCACTTGATCAAGGACTGTTGCTAGGGTTTGGTGAAAATGAAGCACTGCAAACTCAGGGGAGGAGAATGTAGAGATAGGGGAGATAAGGTGTTGGAGAGAGGTGGAAAACTGTTGAAGTTTAATATTATTATTAATTTTTATTTATAGGGCGCCACAAGGTGTCCGTGGCGCCGTACAGGGACAAAAACGAATTACAATACAAGGTGAGACAGCACAGTACAGTAAACATAAAGCACAGTAACTCAGTAAGCTCAATGCACAGCTAGTGAGGGTGGGGGGAGTATCCGCAAATGACGGGCCCCAAAAGGAGGGCACGGAAGACAGGGAGACCCCCAGAGGTGGAGGGGGCCCTCGAGGAGGAGGGCAAAGTAGCTGGAGAGCAGAGTTAGAAGTGGTGGAAACAGGAGGAGAGATGGCCCTGCTCAGAGGAGCCTACAATCTAAGGGGAGGGGTGGACAGACGGAGAAACACAGGGAAGAGAGGGAGAGTAGAGGGACGGCGGCAGGGAAGGGGAAAGAAGGGGGAGAGGCAGAGGATAAGGTAGGTAGTTAAGTGGGAGACTGGAAGGCTTTAATAGAGTTAAGATTTCTGCGAGTATGAGGAGGCCATATTTTTGTTATTGCCAGAAGGTTGAGGTTGTTTCAGAGGAAGAGATCATGTATGGAGGTAAGTTTGTTACAAACAGAGCGTGCATTCCAAAGGGCACATTTAAAGGACTTTGGAAGAGAGGAAAGAAAGGTGATGTGTTTGAGGTTTGCTGGATTGCGGCAGTGTTCTGATGTATGTGTGTGTGAGGAGTGTGGGGGATCTGAGCTAATAGAAGCAGAAAAAGAGAGAAAGTTAGCTAAGAGGATTGCAAGATGTGTGAACATGAAATACATGTTTGCAACACTGCATAGTAAAAAAAAAAAAATCTAATAACCTCATCTATGGGTAGAATATAAAAATCAAATGCATTATTTAGCATCACTGACCAATCGTACGGTTAAGAAGCGACAGAACACAGCATGACAACAGGATTGTGGAGCATATTAAATGAACATGTCAATACGTGCAAAGCAGCGGCACATACTTTGAGAGGGTTCCCATATTGGAAATATCAAGAATCTGCATCTCCTTTGAAGTGTAGTCGTCTCCCACACACTGAGGAGATAATTATTTTACAGCTTGAAGCCAATATTCACGACAATGCAAATTGCCTTGTGCCTCGGAGATGTCACGAGTACCCAGTGTGTAGACAGGCCCACAAAATGGCTGCCTTGACTATGCACATTTTAAACCTTGGAGGAAAATGTCCATCAGGTTTTCATTACAGATACAAAAGTAATAGTGATGTTAGAAAGTGTTAACAGATTTGTGTTTATACTGTAAGTTTTATTTGGCAACAGTCAGTGACATCACAACTAAAGACTCTACACAATGTGCACGTGCTATGTGTCTAGTTCTGGGCCCCACCCCCAGATGTTTCGGCAGAATCGCCTAGTTAGACAGGAAGCAGCAGTTCTGAACTGCCCGTACATAGAGATGCTTCACTTTTGGGAAATGTTTTCAGCCTCTCCTAATTCAGAACGTTAGAAATATTTGTTATCTGGGCAGGAAACCAACTTTTCCCTAGTAGTAACTAACCACAAGAGTAGTCTGGGAATATAAGAAAAACAAATTGTGACACAAATTGTGAAGCACATTTGAGGTGCATAAAAGCTCAGAAATTGTGCATTTCAGCCAAATTTCAGCTCAGTAATGTATGAATGATGGTGAATTTTGGCAATATTGTGGGTATTACCATGAACCGGAGTGGGGTGCCCCTGCTTATTGGCAAACCAGACCCAGACCGGTCACCACAAGACTGGAGAGAGAGATGTATAAACAGCCCTTTGAAACTTTCCCATTCCAGTATTCCAAGTATGACAGATCCCCTGTCCATTATACGAATATAGAAAACAGTTGAAGATAGTATACATAGGCAGAGACCAACCTATGACAACCAATCAGATATTCACTTTTGATCAACCAATTAATGGAAATAATTGTTTAGTAGGTCCCATTACTTTTTACCGTATTGTCATTCATAATGATTATTATAGAATATACCGAGCTGCGGAATATATTTGTGCAATGTGAGTATAAGACAGTAATAGTGATGGCTTATACTCTGTCAATATATGATTCTGAAGAAATGACTGTTTTGGTGGAGAAGCGCGTGTGCAACAAGTAACAAGGCTGAAGCAGTGATATGCTATTGGACACATCATTTTACAGTTGCTTTTATACTTGGATAGGAGAAGCCCTTTCAGTATACTGGGGGCCTAAGCACTTGGGATGCATCTATCTGGACCACTAACTGAATGCAGAGTTCACTGCTTGAGAGATGCAATATTAAAGCCATCGGGCTTTGGAGGATTGTATTATGTTTGTTGGAGGATTCCTGTGACCGCCAAGTGTGACTGCAGAGTTCACCGCTAACTGATCTGATGGCGAGACAATTATCAGCTCTTTCATTTACCGTAATATAAAATCATGTTACATTTACAATTCTCAGAGCAGAGTCAATATATACCACTAAGAGACTAATTATTTTATTACCAATTGTATTTTCTTCATGCTAGTTGCCATTTCTTATCACAATGAGAAGAAATTATATAATGCTCTTATTTATTAAAAAATTTGTCAGCCAGGAGAGCGGCTCCGGATCCTGTCCCGGTGAATAGTCTATACTTGAGTTGTTGCCAATAAGGGTCATTAATCAGGATGTAGCCAAGGAGGATTTATCTCTCTGGCCATCTCTTGACCAGACCCCTGCTGGAAGTGTGTTTACAAAGTCAGAAGATAAGAGGCTGCATTACAGTCCTGGGGCTAGATTTACTAAACGGCGGGTTTGAAGAAGTGGACATGTTGCCTATAGCAACCAATCAGATTCTAGCTTTCATTTTGTAGAATGCACTAAATAAATGACAGCTAGAATCTGATTGGTTGCTATAGGCAACATCTCCACTTTTTCAAACCCGCCGTTTAGTAAATATACCCCCTAGTGTCCCTCCTTCCTTGCCACCTTGCTTGAATCATGGTGGCCAAATTATTTATTAATGGTGGTGACCAAGTGGCTTACTACTGCAGGTTAACAAAGAACAGTTAAAAAATGAAAATAAACAACCTGTAATTCATTTAATAAGTCAATATCAATTCATGGTAACAGGATCCTTATGTAAAATGCCACAAAACAATTGACGATTGTGGGACCAAATGTGAATGACTTCAACGTGGCAAGTACCTAGAATATTTTTTTCAAGTTTTTTTGCAGCCATGTTAAAGTACACCCATCACTTACACACACACACACACACACGCAGCTATTATGTAAGATAAAACCAATGTTCATGGAATCTTTCCAACAACTTTCGTAACAGGTGACAACAACAGTTTTGATGACCGACATTTGGCTCCATAACACAAAAAATAGGTAATCATGTCTGCTTCCTCTATGTAAGGACAATGGTTCTTTTCCAAAGAGAATTAAAACATTGGTTTTGGCAGCTTGCAAGTTATGTTTACACAACACACTGTTTAATTAACTGCAAGGAGTCGATATATACACATACAGGAAGTCATGAAAGGGCACATCAGCCTGAGGCTCTCATTCTTGTGTAGCCAATTACACAAAGAAACATATATACATACTGACATGACAACCCAATTTCCAGGATCTAGTCAGGTCACATGATGGAATGTACAGACAGAGGGCACTAGTCAGGTCACATGATAGAATGTACACGGACAGAGGGCACTAGTCAGGTCACATGATAGAATGTACACGGACAGAGGGCACTAGTCAGGTCACATGATAGAATGTACACGGACAGAGGGCACTAGTCAGGTCACATGATAGAATGTACACAGACAGAGGGCACTAGTCAGGTCACATGATAGAATGTACACAGACAGAGGGCACTAGTCAGGTCACATGATAGAATGTACACAGACAGAGGGCACTAGTCAGGTCACATGATAGAATGTACACAGACAGAGGGCACTAGTCAGGTCACATGATGGAATGTACAGACAGAGGGCACTAGTCAGGTCACATGATGGAATGAACACAGAGGGCACTAGTCAGGTCACATAAAAGAATGTACACAGACAGAGGGCACTAGTCAGGTCACATGATGGAATGTACAGACAGAGGGCACTAGTCAGGTCACATGATGGAATGTACAGACAGAGGGCACTAGTCAGGTCACATGATGGAATGTACAGACAGAGGGCACTAGTCAGGTCACATGATGGAATGTACAGACAGAGGGCACTAGTCAGGTCACATGATGGAATGTACAGACAGAGGGCACTAGTCAGGTCACATGATGGAATGTACAGACAGAGGGCACTAGTCAGGTCACATGATGGAATGTACAGACAGAGGGCACTAGTCAGGTCACATGATGGAATGTACAGACAGAGGGCACTAGTCAGGTCACATGATGGAATGTACAGACAGAGGGCACTAGTCAGGTCACATGATGGAATGTACAGACAGAGGGCACTAGTCAGGTCACATGATAGAATGTACAGACAGAGGGCACTAGTCAGGTCACATGATAGAATGTACACAGAGGGCACTAGTCAGGTCACATGATAGAATGTACACAGAGGGCACTAGTCAGGTCACATAAAAGAATGTACACAGACAAAGGGCACTACTTCCCAAACACATGACATGACAGTTTCCTCAGATCGTTTTTCTGCCCTCTCATTTCACCAAGAAGCATAAGAGGAAATGAACACACTTTAATGTTACCTCCCTTCCCATTCAGAAACAAATGAACGTCATTTCCCGAATAGCTAAAGATTATTAATACGCTATTAACTATGTATAACCAAAGAAGCAAAACAGCTTGTTGTTATATAGGAATGTTAAAAGGACCAACAAAACCCAATTTAACATTTTCATATATACGACACACAAAGGTAATATATACTGTCCAGTGTCACCCTAACATTTCACTGCAGTTCTGCTAAAATGTACCTTTCTCTTCTATTAAACATCTAGAACCACGTCTCACATATTTAGCACACTGTCCAAAGGTGATCTGACACCAACCTGACATTTCAGTCAGTTAGCAAGTTGCAATTTTGAGGAACCTTCCTCCGATCATGTTGCAGTCAGACATGGAACCACTTTTGCCCAATAAGACACTCATGCGTCAATTCATGGTGGGACACGCTCTTAAGTGAGTTATCTTTTGTGGCCAAATAAATGGGTGACTTTGTTCTTCTCCAAACTTAACCAGCCCTCCTGAAACCCCTCTCCGCAGAGTGACTGTTGTAACCAGAGTCACTTATTGCCCTTACTGCTCAAATGACTCAGGAGAGAGGACACAATATAGGTATAAAGCATCTGGAGTTGGGACCTGCATCCAGCGTCCCCTGTATGCCTGAGATTCAGACGCAGTACAAGAGTGTCATTCTATTTAAATGCAAAAGAGCTAAATTTAAACTACAATACTATATTCTTACTACCTATTTAATTAATAATTGAGTTCCGATGACTGTGATAAGATGTGAGGAATTATCCAGCGTAAGCAGTGAAAGTTATTTACAGGTAACTCTGGGGAGACCTCTCCCTGCATTTATAACTACATATCCACAGCTTTATATATACAAGCAGCCATTACATTGTAATTTTCTTTTTTCACCCTCTGCAAAAAGTGAGAGTGCAGATGCTGTCAAATGAAATATATTTCCCAGTACTACTAGAATGAAGACATGTATGTGAGACATTAATTAATCCTTGGACAATGCAAGTAGCTCTTTCCAATTGTTCACCTGGATCCAGACATCCGAATGCTGTTTTTTCATCTATATCCAGCATATTAAAGGGTTACTCAATCTCCTTTCTCAAGTAACCAAATAACCAGCCAACTGCACACAAAACACTCTCAAAGTCTTCTTATAGATATGAGGACACCTAAAGATCAGGAACAAACGGATATATGGATGGACAAACGTGCTGGGGAAGGATTAAAAACGCTGTTTTTTCCAGAAGAGTTGAAATAAGAGAGAACAGCCATACTGCAAGATAAGAAATTGTATCTTCTTTGGCAATAGGAAAGGAACGTGGGAGAGCATAATGGATAAATATCCACATATTATAATTCCAGTGTTGTACATCCCACGGGCTAAACCGGCTTCATAAAGCAGCAATCCCAATTTATTGATTTCTAAATTAAGTCATTTTTAAGCATGCATTTGAAAGTCATTTTCCGTAGATATATTCCCACAAATCATTACCTCCTTTTTAAAAGCTCTCTGGTTGGCAAACAAAAATGGCTGCCAGACAGATACAGTAGGTCCGCTACACTAACATAGACTCACAGCATGTGACGTGAAGGTACAGTGAGGAGAAGGATGCTGTCATAGCACAGAGGAATGCTCCAAAGCCTCTCTGCTCACTATATCATATGACTGGGGGACCAGGGAAAGTGGTAAATACCAGCATTCTTCTGACAACCTGCCACAGTGCCGTATGTTAAAAGTACACCTGATTTTACCATGGTATTGCTGCCTTAATGACATGAGGTTCGACACTGTGAAAAATCTAGAGAAGAGCAAAATTAGTGGTCAACCATATAAAAAATACTCAAATTTTAGCTGCAGTCATTATGAAGAAGCAGGGAGAAAAGATGCAAATAATAAAATAACACCACTCAAACTATGATGGGATGATGTATTTTATTCGAAAAAAACAAAAATGAACTTCTTCAAGAACCTGTGAGGATATTAATTAATACCTAAAAGTGTAAGGGACACAGTACTTGGTGGGATGTCTTCTGCATTCAGTAGAGATGCTCAGGCTCTGTTCCCCGAGAACCGAATACACCCGAACTTAGCAGACCAGAGTACCGAGCCGGCTCAGTACTATCGGGCACCCTCGGAATTGAAAATGAGGCAAAACTACATTGTTATGTCGCCGGATCTCACGAGTTTTGGATTCTATAAGTACCCCCCTCCACGGCGATCCAGTGCCATTTCATAGAGGGACACAGAAGGGGTAGCACAGTTCTTGGCAGTCTCTAGCAGTGTTCTTAAAGTCTCCAGTGACATTCAGAGCTCCATTGCTCCATTGCTAATTGTCATTGCTGAAATAGAAATAACTGATTTAATGATCCAAGGACAATTCCATCTTGCACCACTTTTCTTTTCTGCCACTGCTGTATGCCAATGTGTCCTAGATATGCTATGAACTGCCATGTTTTTGTGTCATAGCTCAGTCGCTTACCATCCAGCCAGGTCGCTGCAGTCTTTGTTTGAAAGTATTTGAAAATAATATTGTGACCTGTGAGATGGTCAAAATTGACTGCAAATGACTTGAAAAATCCAAAACCAAAACACGCAAGGGCGGTTTTGCCAAAACCAAAGCACAAAGTTAATCCAGATTCAAAACCAAAACCAGAACACGGGGGTCAATGACAGGGGCACACGGAGTATTGTCGGCGGGGGGGTTTTCCCCCGCCGACCCCAAAAAACAAAAAAAAAAAACTGAGAGAGAGCTACTGCGCATGTCTAAGAAGCATCTGCGGTGGTGCTGTATACAATAAGTCTCCCTTTACAAGGCAGCGCCGCTTTAAATTTAAGCGCTGAAGACGCCGAACTCGCCGGAGTTGAAGAATCCGGAGGTTCATACATTTACCCCCATGTGTACAACGGGCCCACAGCATCACAGCAAATGGCATGGACCACAGCAGCCACAGAGAAAATCATGGGCCAACGCCACCTTTTTCCTTTTCCCCAGTTTTCAGAACAGTCTCCCGATGTAACATATTTGCCTCAGCTGAGCTGCTTGTATGAAGGGAACACAGCACAGTGTAGTTCAAATGTGTACATGCGATGTAACAGCCACATGTAGCATAGTCACGATAGAACCAGGATGTAACCATTATCATACACCAGCAATGCAGTACACCGATATGGCTTCCACACACTGCTGCCAGAACACATGGACTAGGTTACAAAGGACAATTGCTTTTAACTAGGGTTTGAAGTAAATGGATAACAGTGTTAAGGTTAATACACCCAAGATGCAATTAAAGAATGTGTGTTAACCTATAATGGATTTGTTATAAGCAATTCCTCCACTGTAAAACATTATGTAAACCTCCCCTTGAACCACAACCTCCTAAAATATTCAAATCAACTCCATGAACCGATTATGACAATTTGACGACACACCTGCAATCATATGCAGCAGTGAAACGTTAAAAGTATAAAACCAAGGAGGACAATTTGTGGCACTTGAGCAGTTGTTGAACTACAAGTTCCAGCATGTTTTACCAGACTTCTGTAGTTTCGCAACAGCTAGCGTGCCAAAGCCTTGTATAAAAATAACCTCAGAAAAAGATAAGAAAGTAAGGTACTAATCACTGAGTAATAATCTGCTTAATATACAAATGAGGCTGTACAAGCCACCAATGTCTTTTTAACTACTTTTTTTAAAAAAAATTCAGGAGGGGGGAATTCAATTCCCCCCCCAGATTAATGCAACATTAATCCTACTACCGTTATTACGGTAAATTTAACCCAGCAAGCAAAAAGCTGGCGTGGAAATTACCAAAATAACGGTATTTAAGCCATACTTGCCAACTTTTCCTCGTTGGCTTCAGGGAGATCCCGAAGGAGGCGGGTGTGTGTTGGCGGGGCTTGACGAATCGCATCATATTGACACCGCCCCCCTAAACGATTGTCGCAATTACAGCAGGGGGTGGCTGACGCGATATTTGCGTCATTAAGCTGCGACTCCCACCACTTATCTATTGCGGGGAAGAGAATCGGGAGGTTGCCCTGCTCTCCTGGGACCACGAGAGGTCTTCCAGAAATACGGGAGTCTCCTGGACATTCCGGGAGAGTAGGCAACTATGCGTTAAAGAAAAGCAGCTAATTAATCTCTAGAGACTGAAGTCCCTTTACATTTCTGTCTCCATTACTGAAGTCATGTTGTCTTACCTGCCAGTCTTTGATTAAATCTTGGTCTCCATGAAAATGGCCGCCTCCATAGGCATCAATACATGGACATAGGACACAATTTCTGAACTTTGTCATCATGCCACAGAAGGCAAAGTCAACCACGTCTTGTACTGACTCAGCATCAGGGAAAATGCCAGACTCTTCAGGGAGTGAGGGAGATCACCCCTATTTTTGTAGTTCCACAGCAGCTGAGGAGCCATGATTTCTCTTTTCTGCACTATAGGACAATGTTTGACCAACAAAAGTTAATTTCTTTCCTTGACACCCTGCAGACTACAATGTAAATGATGTGATGTAAACCTAGATAGCCACATCTCATAACAAAATATAGCCAAAGTAAGCAGTACTGTTCAGAAAAAAATTATGTACCCATGACAATAAAAATGTTTCGTTCAAAAGTTTGTATGGGGTGGGAAAGGACCCGGGTAAAAATGAAAACTCTACTTATGACAACTGTGGATGGTGGCTTAGGTCTCCCAGACTTTAAAAAAAAATGTTTTTTAGCATTGCATACTTCACAATACGTTCAAATCCATGTTCGTTCAAACATCAAACTATCAAACTGATTTTTAAACAGAATTACTACAAGTAGTATCAAGCGTCTTGTTTACGACTTCGGAAGACCCATAGACCTCTATTAATTAAATCCATCGCTACGATGGCTTTTTCTTTTAAAATGTGGGATCATGTGACAGTTTTATTAAAATTTATCTTTCAACACCTTCCGTTTGTTCTCTTTGGAATAATTCCAGCTAGCATGAACCCTAATTGTTATTAGTGGCATTAGATTCTTAACCTGAATTATCTGACCTTCGATTGAAACTACATCTCTCAGAAGAACATTCTCACCAATATTTACAAATACGAAACTTTCATGATTCCATTTGTTCAATCCATCAAAAAACTCTTTGCGGGCTGTGGCTGGATCACATAGGAATAACTTATTGTACATATTAAAATGAAGAGTGCAGGGCACCACTGCATATCATTGCAAATGTACTGATATTTACTATATTTTTTTAAATTGTGTATATGTCGGTATATAAAATGTATTGATTTCTAATGTATCATGCCAGGTTAGAGGAAGTCTGTTTTGCTGATAGCAGGAAATGCTAAGCAAGTCTTTTCATTGCAGAAGTGACAAAAACCTGCTCTAGCCTGAAGGTCCAGCAGGTGGTCGTTACCTGTTGTTACGTCTTGTCAGAGGAACCTGTCTGAACAATATAGCCTCAGGATACAAGTAATTTAGGATATCACAAAATGCTGTGAATTTTGTAAGTTAAATTGTGTTAACTTCACGTCTAGAGAAATATCACATCCTGATGTTACATTATCTGATGGTTATCAGACGCTTCTGTGCCTGATCGGATCAGTGGACTGGTTTACCCACTGCCAGGATTTGTGTCAGAATCTGTATAAAAACAGCTCTTTCTGAACATGTAGTAGCATTATTCCATCTGTACCTTCTGAGATCACCAGTATCATAAACTAGTGTGTAACTGTCCTTATTAGGATTGCTTGAGCTAATAAAACACCACTGCCTCAAGATCCTGCTTTGACGCCTACTTACCTGCTGTAATTCCTGTGACCACAGATTAGACCAATCTAATCTGTTATCCGGCTGTTCCGAGGTTGGAACCCAGCATCGAGTACCAACGCTTTGCCAGCTACCCTGCAGCTATGGCCAGTGGGATAGGCCAGGGGGAACCTTTCACAGCAAACCTGATCTGAAGGCAAGAGGTCAGGTGCACCAGCCAGGTGCCCAGCAAAGGGGTACACTACCAGGTACCCAGAAGGACGTGGTTTTAAGTGCCAGTGAAGGAGCCTAGTGGTGGCAGCAGAAAAAGCCCCTCCTACTGCGGTTAGAGGGCACAATTTGGGAAAAAGAAAGGGGGCGGTGACAAGACAAGCCCAGCCGGTTCCCAGCAACATACCACATAGGGTGGCATAGGAGGTCCATCCGGTCACAGACTTCTACGTTTTATCTATTTCATTAAACTTCCTGGGGTACCACTTTAAATTACAAATTATTTATAGCTTTAACCTCAAACGATGAAACATCCTTTTGGAATATCATGAGGACCAGAGATGGGGGTTACGCTCGCCATTGGAAATTGGCTATGTAAATGTATATGAAAAGAGCTTTTTAAAATGTACATTTGTACTAAAATTAAAAAACATCACTACAAACAATATCTTGTTCCCTTCAAGATACATCTCTTTTCCCCATCTTCATCTGATCATTGCTGGAGAAATTGTTCTCAAATTTTGGAGACTTGCCTTAATTACTCAAATGTTGGAACGTAACTAAAAAATTGATTAAAGCTGTAGCATCCTTCGACATTCCTCTTTCACTATAATTTTTTCTTCTACCACTCCCGATTGCAGGTATTAACAGACACTGTAATGAACTAAATTGTCACATCTACCGTGCAACACCTTCCCAGATAGTCGCTCTTTGGAAGTCTTGGAATCCGCCCTCTATCATCACTGATATAAACAGAGTTTCATCATTTTATAATATACAGCGTATCACGTTTTCTTAATAACGCCTCTAACACTTCTGACAATACCTGGCTTCCCTGGTTAAATGTTTATAATCTAAATGATTTTTGTCTTATATTTTATTACATTTTGTCAAACCCAATTGATTTCATGCAGAGATTTTGCCCCCTTCCTCCTTCTATCGTGGATATCTGCTGCTTTGCATTCTATTTCGTTTTTATTAGTAGTCACCAAAAAATAGTATGGGGACTGCTCCCTAACAAGTTTCGAAAAAGAGATTTTTTTCGAAAACTTGTCATGTTAATGTACACTGGCGTACATCATCGGTAATGAAGACTTTATTTAATTTTTCATTTATGTCCAGCTCTTACAGCGCATGTGCGGAGGGATCATGTGATCCCTCCCTGCCACATGATATAATTTCTACAGGAGGGTTCTTGTGCGCATGCTGCAGATTTTCGTTCGGGACATGCGCACATGCTCGGTGAAGAGGAACGAAGAAAGGAGGAGGAGGAGATCCTGACACGAGCACATTACGAAGACGCCGTTGTAAGTATTTTTCTTTATCACAGAAACAGCAGTTTATCGAAACTGCTGTTCCTGTGTTAGTTTTTTAATAAATATGAGAAAAAGTTCAATCCTTATCAATGCAATAAGGATTGAAAACTATTTTTCATTTTCTGTGTTGTTTGTTAAATAGGCCCCTATGTAACATAGTTGTATTGATTCAGCTGATAACATTAATTAAGCTTTCAGCAACATTCCAGGCTTTTCCTATGGCATCATAAAAAGTGATATACATCTACCTATCGTACAGTAATTGACATCTATATGGAACATATGACTCATGTGTTCCAAGGAATAAAAAAAAAAAGGAAAGAGGAAACAGTTCAACCACATTATTACACACAAAGTATACAGTACAGCAAGAAAATAATATAATAAACGTGCCATAAAATCTACTACATCAAAAAAACATGTTTAACCAAATAAACATGTGTACATGCCTAGCATATATGTGCCAAAATGAAAGCCGCATAGTTTTATCAGGTAAAGGATCCAAAGAAGAATGTTATAATGTTTCTTACCTAGGACCACTGTGCAGGTGATGATCAGTATAATCCCTGTGTGGAGGGTGACAGATATGCAGGTAGCAGCCATGGGATGTAAACCTTTACTATAGATGATATTTGTATACACAAGAGCAGCACAATCCCCCTGACCCCCCCAGTCTGATCACAATACCCCCCTGACTGAAGCCGATACCAGCCCACTTTACCCTCTTCTCTATGTGCCCTGCACCCCACCTCAATAGTAGCCCCCCTAACTGAGCCTCATGCTCAAGCGCAAAGCGTCAGCCCTCTCCTCTGGCAGCAGATTCCTCCAGACACAATGAGAAAGCCTCCCAAAGTTAACAATCTGCGTTTTGAAGTCAGCACTTCCTCCTTGCTGGATGATCCCTGGCAGGAGGAGGAGGAGGAGAAAAACGATCCCTATGTCCCGCTTCTGGCTCAGCTCTCCCATAGAAGTGCTCACACTCTACCCAGCTGATCACTCCCTGACCTCAACATGCCCGGCGCGCATGCGCGAACCGGCTGCCACTGCATGATTCTCCGCGCAACAGCGCCATCTCATGTTCTTGATGTGAACTGCATTTAATTCAATGTAGTCATAAATAAATTAGTTCCAGGTCCCCAGTTACCTGAAGTGTATAGTCCTATTAATCTTAATAAATGATTGCACCATCATAAGTAGCAAAACTGTGGTATTTTGCAGTGTCTTGTTACCTTTACGAGTATCTCTAAAGTTTTATGAAAAAAAGATGTTTTAAGAAGACATTCTTTTGCGATTGTATATGTGACTCCCATTGAACCTGACTGGATATAGTTTGTCACCAAAAAGTCTGATAGATTTTCGTATAAATACTACTTTATTTTCAGGGAGTATCCATTTTCTTGGAGACCAGCGTGTACCATGAGCTATACCATCCAGCTCAGTCAAAAAGGCACCGATACTGAAGACCGATATCTGAAGACAAACAGTTGAGAAGGACGGCTGCGGTTAGTCGTACACTGACGTCACTGGACAGCCTTGTGATTGGTGGGTTGTAGTACTGGCGGAAGAAGCCGACAAGTTAGTCCGTGGAGGAGGAAGATGGGTTGGCCTGTGCCGCCAGTGGGTTATCTGTTACTTGGAGGCCAGGGACTGCTCCTAACGTTCTCCCTTATCGCTTCGCAGAACCATACCAGCCCGGCCCCCTCCACTGAGCCGAGCAGCACCCCGACGCCCGAACAGAGAGACCCCACGGGACCCCTTGTACTGTGCGAGTACTTGTGAGTATGAGTCCTATCCGTCAGTGTCCCCTGACTGTAATGTGTTGTCAAAGGTGGAGTGAGAAAGGGATGAGTGTGAGTGATGTGTGACAAGCCAGCCCTACACCTCAGAGGGAAAGTGTGAGTGATGTGTGACAAGCCAGCCCTACACCTCAGAGGGAGAGTGTGAGTGATGTGTCACAAGCCACCCTTACACCTCAGAGGGAGAGTGTGAGTGATGTGTGACAAGCCACCCTTACACCTCAGAGGGAGAGTGTGAGTGATGTGTGACAAGCCACCCTTACACCTCAGAGGGAGAGTGTGAGTGATGTGTGACAAGCCAGCCCTACACCTCAGAGGGAGAGTGTGAGTGATGTGTGACAAGCCAGCCCTACACCTCAGAGGGAGAGTGTGAGTGATGTGTGACAAGCCAGCCCTACACCTCAGAGGGAGAGTGTGAGTGATGTGTGACAAGCCAGCCCTACACCTCAGAGGGAGAGTGTGAGTGATGTGTGACAAGCCACCCTTACACCTCAGAGGGAAAGTGTGAGTGATGTGTGACAAGCCAGCCCTACACCTCAGAGGGAGAGTGTGAGTGATGTGTGACAAGCCACCCTTACACCTCAGAGGGAGAGTGTGAGTGATGTGTGACAAGCCACCCTTACACCTCAGAGGGAGAGTGTGAGTGATGTGTGACAAGCCACCCTTACACCTCAGAGGGAGAGTGTGAGTGATGTGTGACAAGCCACCCTTACACCTCAGAGGGAGAGTGTGAGTGATGTGTGACAAGCCACCCTTACACCTCAGAGGGAGAGTGTGAGTGATGTGTGACAAGCCACCCTTACACCTCAGAGGGAGAGTGTGAGTGATGTGTGACAAGCCACCCTTACACCTCAGAGGGAGAGTGTGAGTGATGTGTGACAAGCCACCCTTACACCTCAGAGGGAGAGTGTGAGTGATGTGTGACAAGCCACCCTTACACCTCAGAGGGAGAGTGTGAGTGATGTGTGACAAGCCACCCTTACACCTCAGAGGGAGAGTGTGAGTGATGTGTGACAAGCCACCCTTACACCTCAGAGGGAGAGTGTGAGTGATGTGTGACAAGCCACCCTTACACCTCAGAGGGAGAGTGTGAGTGATGTGTCACAAGCCACCCTTACACCTCAGAGGTAGAGTGTGAGTGATGTGTGACAAGCCACCCTTACACCTACAAAATAGGAGATGCATTCTCACCATGAATATGCTATTTGTTACCCAAACCCTCTAATTGTCGAGTTACACAGGACTGTCATTGACTTGGAGACATAAGTCCTCAGGTATCTGTTTGTTGTCCTATATTCATGCTATTCATCACTTCCATCAGTGGTTAAACCAATAGAAACTCTGAAATGCTGTGACAATGTTCTTTCTATTGTAGAGGGTTGAGCTTGTAAAGTATATGCTGCACATGCTCACCATCTATGTCCGTACAATTCAGTTAGAGTTACAGCTTTTCATATTTAAAATGTTCATATCCCCTGTTATGTTCCTCAGGCCAGAAGAGTTTATCGAGTGCGACGATCCAGTAGACCACACAGGAAATGCGTCCATGCAACAAGAGCTTGGTTATGGATGTGCCAAGGTGAATATTTAAGAAAACATGTGTTTGTGTCATTTTTCATATAATTATTATATTATGGGAAGTCAGTCCATGGTCAAAATCTGTCTGACCTAAATTATTTATTTTATTTTACAATTCAATAAACATCTTTCCAAAAGTGACTGTTTCCTATAACATAAAGTGATTCTAAAAGATATGTACCGCATTTGCCATTTTTCTCACATCATGGAGGTAAAATGGATTTATTCTGGAATTATTGACAATAATCAACCAAAATAATCAGTGGTGTCAAATAAAAACATTTTCTTAATTAATTACAAATAATATGTATGGATTGCAAAAGTATTCACAAGGGTTTCATCATGAAGATCAACAAACATTTAAAGTAAATCTGAAACAAGGTTATTGAAAAGCACTGAAAGTATTTGACATATTCTTATATCCTTTACCTGATCAATGTTCCCCAGAGCACACTTAAGATCATGAAATAATAAAATGTAGAGGTTAAGGCACAATTGTAAATTTGCCTAGAAGAGGCTATACTGAGCATGAGTGGGAGACTATTGGCAACTGGCAGATTTCCATGGCAGAAGTGAAATAGACAAGTTATCCTATGTCCCCAGGTGCAAGGAGAGGCGGACATCGAACACGTTCGATACATGTTAAGCCTGCCGGGGATCCCTCTCTCAGCGGTAGCCGGGGACATAATCTCTCTGAGTGTGTAAATGGGAAAACTACAGCGTCCCGATTTTTAAAGTTGGTAAATACCGAAATTGAATTGCTGTCATATCTGCAGTTAAAGTGCTTCTACCAAGTATTAAACAATCGAGTGAATACTTTTATATATCCAGTTACTGCTTGTTTGTTATTAATTAAAAAAACAAGTTTTGAACAATTAATTTTTTGTTCATTTAACATTAGAAGGATCAGTGGTGAGAATTCCCAAATAAAACCATCTTAATTCTATGTTGTAAGAAAATAAAATGTGAAAGGAAATTAATACTTTCTATAGCTGCTGTAGTTGTTGTTAATCCAGACAGTGTCCCTACTGTGGTTCATTTGTATTTGCTAACTGAGCAGATTTGACTGGTTCTTTCCTCCCATTTATTTAGTGTCCTTGTTCCAGTCCACTTATTTGTCTTGATTCTTTGTTTGAGAGCAATGTTAGAATTATTGTGAATAACGTGGGCTTTCGTCCTCCACAGTTCGGGGGACAGGCGTATGGCGAGGTGGAGCACACGAAAGTGTTGTGCCGAGCTTTAGCCGGGATTGAGTGTGCTGGACCTCGATCCTTCCATCGTGGGGACAAACCTTGCATCAAGTATGTGACTTTACGTATAATGTTTTTATTAAGTAGCACCTTGCACCAGCAAACGGTAGAGGCAGCCAGTTTGCAGGTTTTACAAACATTTATAACAATGCGGCCTATTCCTTCTCTAGTGCCTCAGGGGCAGGTTGGGCAGGGGGACATCTGTGCCTCTGTCTGTCTGTGTGTATGTTAGCGAATTTAGACTGTAAGCTCCAATGGGGCAGGGACTGATGTGAGTGAGTTCTCTGTACAGCGCTGCGGAATTAGTGGCGCTATATAAATAAATGATGATGATGACCCTCGGGCTGGTCCCATAATGGGCTACTTTGGGCTGGGTCATTTTTTGCTTTAAAATAGGCTGTTGAGTCAAGTCTTGCCCCCTGGGCCGAAATTTGCCATCCCACCCCTCCACGGTTTCTAATAATAGGCTGCATTCTCCTATTTATTGGGTCATTCACAAAATGGCTTTTATCAACATGTGTAGGTGTACTTTAATAGGAAATTAAATGACTTGTTAAACTATAGGTTGGGAGAATATTTGGTGAAAAGTAGTTGGATATTAAGACAGGGTGGTATAGGATGAAAATGGTATATGATGTAGGAGCATAATGGATGTCAACATATTTCAGTAGCTGTGAGGAAAGCAGGTTGTAAGAATCAGCACCTATAAGATATGTTGGGTATAGGTTTTATAAGGGGTTGTCCAAAGGTGATCAGTGGCTTTAAGTAATGTACTCCTTCTCCATGATAATCTGGCCACTAGGGGCATTTGGAGTATTTTGATAATATTTATCTATGACAAGCTCCTAACCAGACCAATCATCATCACTATTTATTTATATAGCGCCACAAATTTTGCAGCAAATTCCCTAACAAGCACACACACAAGGGTTAATTTTGTCAGCAGCCAATTAACCTATTAGTATATTTTTGGGGTGTGGGAGGGATCGGAGCAACCAGAGGGAACCCACGCAAACACGAGGTGAACATACAAACTCAAACTCATGACCCCAGCACTGTGAGGCAGAAGTGCTAACCACTGATACATTTGTATGTCCAGAAAGAAAGGTCATGGTGCAGAATGATTGATGTTCTTATGTATTACATAATATTTATACAAAAGTTTGCTGACGTTAAACCATTTCTACTCATGTGATGTTTCTTTGTCTTTTATCAGGTATACCGGTCACTATTTTATCACCACGTTACTGTACTCCTTCTTCTTGGGCTGCTTTGGGGTAGATCGCTTCTGCCTGGGACATACAGGTGCCGCGGTGGGAAAGCTCCTCACTCTAGGAGGACTGGGCATCTGGTGGTTTGTAGATCTGATTCTACTCATCACCGGAGGACTAATGCCGAGTGACAATAGCAACTGGTGCACCATCTACTGATAAAGCCATTGTCTCTTCTAGCACTTCAGCTATGGACTTATATTGAAGAACTCTAATCTGCTGAGACCCCGTCACAGACTCTCCTTTTCCAACATGTTTCATAGGGGGGGGGCAATCATCGCCAAAGTTGTACCTTTCTTTGGTATTTTACATTAGGCATAAACAAGGAAATTAACCCTTAGACTGATAACTTCCAAAATTGCAGAAAGGCAGAACACACAGAACCATTGTCAGAATTGGTCTCATTTGTAAGTTAAAAATCCTGTAAATACATTATAATTGCCTGTATTTAGGTTTAATAAAAGTGACAGAAGTTATACTCATTCAGCCTCTGGGCATTCTATATACATTGAAGATTACAGAAAAATGAGAAGTTACTGTATAAGTGGGGTGTATAAAGTGCAGTATAGACATCCCCTCTCGCCTATACTGATATTGCATACATAGTATATAGTGTGTCATGTATTTCCATGTTATGCTTGCACAATTCTTAAATGTCAACTGGTAGGTCCTCTATGCACCCTAATGGAGTTTCTGTTATACCACTTTCATACTGCCGCCCCTGCAATATCCCGGGTTTTTGAAGCCGGGTTTTTGCAGGGTCTCGGAGTGTCCCAGCTCAGAAACACCATTCATACTGCACCTCGGACCCGGGAATTTCCCGGGTTGACCCCATTCATACTGCACAAGTCTCAATTTGTGGGAGTCATCACCAGAGCAGTTTTCAATGGCTGAAAAATGGTGATGTCATTGAAAGATGACTAGTTAATGCTGGAACACAGCATTTATATGTCTCATAATCTGGGGATGTGATGATTCACGCAATCAATATAATAATGTGTATAGTATTTGGGATCTAAGTACCTTTCTTCATCACTCAGCGACTGAACTTATCATTCGGATTCCTGCACAATATTTACAAAAAGGTATGGTAAGAAGGTGTGTACCAAGCTATTGTGATTTAAAGGTGCAGGGATAATAACTATTGGTGCTTAGAATTTAATTTTACTCTATGGTAATAAAACGAGGCAGCAACTTGACATGTACATTGAGCTTTCTTCTTTGTGACCCCTCTGTGGCTGAAGAATGAGCATTATACAGCTGCAGGGACTGGCTAAATGACCTTTAATTGTTGATGACCTTTATATACTACTTATATTCCAAATTTAGTGTACTTGTAGCTCTATTCTGGTTGATGTTCTTAATTTTCTCACAATCCAAATCCAATTACTACATTTTACTCTTTCCCCTTTTAATAAAGAAAACTGAGAGGTCACCTTCAGTTCCAAAAAATGTATGTACACAGCACAGTAGAATCACTGTGAGATATGCTGCACACAGATCTGTACAATAAAACATACCCCTCACCATTGCCCCACAGTTCTTCATGATTCACTGACAGGCAGACAGCCAATCATCTTGTTTTCTGTGCAACCCGGGTTGAAAAACCCGGGTTTTCCCATTCATAGTGCAGGCAACCCGGGTCCGACCCGGGAATTACCCCTCGATAAATCCCGGGTTGAAGACCCGGGTTTTTAGACCTGGGATTTTTGACTTGTACCATTCATACTGCACCAAGCCCGGGTCGTTTGAGCTCGACCTGGGAAAAACCCAGGATTTTGGTGCAGTATGAATGGGGTATTACTCAGGGTTATCAGAGCACTAAGCCCCCCTCCTCCCCCAGTGATCGGCCACGGAAGTTTCGGGCAACGCTGTCCAAGGTGTTTAATATAAATTATTTTCCATTCGATGATTGTGTGGATACTATGGACCTGATTCATTAAGGAAAGTTAAGCAAAAAATTGAGTACGTTTTCTTACTCAAGTTTTTTTGGACAAAACCATGTTGCAATGCAAGGGGTGCAAATTAGTTTATTATTTTGCACATAAGGAAAATACTGTATGTTTTTATGTAGCACGCAAAGGAGGGGAATTCAATTCCTCCCAGAATAGTACCGCAATAAATGTACTGCCATTATTACGGTAAATTTAACCCGTACTATTACCGTAATAACAGTAAAAGTGTGCAGGCCGCGTTACTTTTTACAGTAACGCAGCCAATTGAATCTGCCCCAAATACTTAATATCTTATTTTTACACTGAAATTTAAAGTTAATCTAGGACATGTCCTACTCCAAGTATAAATCTGCCATCACATTTTAAATTTACCTTCCCCTCCAATGCAACATGGTTTTGGTTTACTTTTGCTTAACTTTCCTTAATAAATAAGGCCCTAAGTGCTCATCTTCTTGTCCAGCTAGACTGTGCAGAGCTGCACACTGTAGGGTGCCTCCAGTGACCTGAGACCGGGGAGGAAGCCAGGTGTCAGACTCTGAGAACTCTTCTGCCCGGATTGTTAGAACACTGCCATCGGTAAGCAGTGACTATAGCTCCTAGGTAGGGGTGTAGTGTTAGAATTGGTACTTATTCCTGTCAATTACTATAATCCTGTGTCTTGTGTTTGACAATTAAATGTCTTTACCCATCAATTGCCTAGGTGACTTCGTACCCACTTAGGTGATACCAGAAAACTTCAAGCCAGATAATATAGTGAGGGCCTTTGGGAAAGAATTATCTGTTATCTTATGTCTGTAAGCTCCCTGCTCCTAGTATGTTCTCCTGGAACACAGAAACATTAGTCTCTGTATTTCTCAGTTTAATAAAAATATATATAATAACCCCTGTACTAAATAAACCTCCCTTGCCAATAGTATTTGAGACACTCAGCAGGAGTTCTGGATCAATAGAACAAATGTGAGTTACCTTGAGAGCTTATCTGGTCTCTGTAGTAGAATAGATCCGACA
The DNA here is from genome assembly GCF_038048845.1 of Mixophyes fleayi. NCBI lineage: Eukaryota > Metazoa > Chordata > Amphibia > Anura > Limnodynastidae > Mixophyes > Mixophyes fleayi. Next base: position 52,662,916 of record NC_134405.1, on the reverse strand, counting down.
CAGCATTAGAGGTACTGCTAGGAGCACTTGTTAGGGTAGGTAGAGCAATGCTGTAGGTAATCATCCTGAGTTTATGTGAGTGCTGGGATGCTGCTTTATAGAAGAAATGGTTGGAGCTCCAGGTAATGGACCTCTAACCAAAGTACGCTTGGAAAAAGAGAGCGGTTTTAGTACAGGTGTTATTTAAAGTAGAAACCCCTTTTTAAAGGGCACTTGTTGCCTGCAATGAAGGTGGTGTCTTAGTGACATCAGCAGTTCCTATATAATTAATTGGCTTCATTTTATATGATGTCACTAGCTCCTAGAGTTGATAAGTTGTGTTCTCATACATATTGGTTAAATCAGTGGCTCCCAAACTGTGCGCCGTGGCTCCCTGCGGTGCTGTGGCCAGGGCCGGTGGTCAACAGGTGTGATGACCGTGCGTCTGGGTGGTTTCGTTAAAAAATCACCTAGGCAAATTGTTGCAACCGAACTGCGGTTTCTCCAACCAATGAGAAAACAGCAGAGTGATTCCCTAGAAGCACAGCATAGGCACGTGACGGAAACACAGTTCCTAGTTATCACACAAGATGCAGTCACAGTCCCCAAAAACACAGTTTATATAACACTGATTATTCCACGGTCACAAAGCTAATGGGGAGTGTACTGGGGCGGTAACTCGCAGGTGATTGGTGGTAATATGACTGGCTAACCCCGGAGTGCCCCCCCCCCCCCCCACTAACTGGTAAATGTTGGTTCCCTGGGGAGAGGGTGCTTAGGAGTCTAGGCAAGAGTACAATGATGATATGGTGGTTGCTTTCTTTCCTTGTTTTGCCAACGTCCTTGTCCTGTCTTATCATTGATTAACTCTTCTACCTGGCAATATTTAAGAATAAACCCTTCTAATACCCAATCAATAACCTAAAATACCCAGGAAGTATAATCTAATTTTTTAGCACATGTATGTAAACAAAAGTACAGTAAACTCCGTGTTCTCCCCAGCAGCTATTTCCAAGATGCTCCACCCGGCTGTTTTTACTTGTCATCCAGCTCTTGGAGTTCTACAAAGTCCTATTATAATAGAATAAACCATTGTTCTCCAATTATAACGGGCACTATGTGAGCACTACAGCCATCAGTGTGTGTTAAGCCGCCAGTCTGACCAGTCCTAGCAGGTGTGGACAATAACCTCTAATATTGCTCATTATTATTGCAAAGTATTACACTGCAACTACCCGGTTGCCTCTTAATGCCACCCGGCTGGCACAATGTTTTGGGGAGAACACTAAAACTAACACAGTCCGATGAGAACAGTTCAGGAGGCAGAATGAGGCAATGGAACGCACATATTTTTATATCTTAAATGCTCAAGTCCAAGTTCACAGTGGGGGGGGGGGGTGCCAAGCCTGAGAGGCGCTCCCCTCTGCCTGCAATACTTCGCTTGTCCACTGGCCGGCCAAGAATTTTTTTATTACCAATACAGCAGTGCCTGAGACAGGGCATCCTCCACCATGTTCACTTCTCACTGACTGTCACGACGCACAGAGGAGCCTGAAGAAAAAAGCAGCAGCAAGAATGGCAGGTAAAAGGTAAGTAAAGGAACAGAGGGAGAACACTGCCATGAAGGGGGAAAAGCATAATGAATTGTAAGCTTACGAGCAGGGCCTTCTCACCTCTTCTCGTCTGTTTTACCCAGTTTGTTTATTAGTTTACTATGTTTGTCCCCAATTGTAAAGCGCTGCGGAATATGTTGGCACTATATAAATAAATGATGATGATTATAATGAAGGGCACAGTGTGATGATGAAGGGGAACTGTGTGATGGAGATACATATTCTGCATTTATTTAAATAGCCTTTTTGTACATGTAATTTTTCTCCCTTTACCATTAAGTATTACCACCTTTATCTTATTCTTATGTACATCATAATATGATTGAACTATATACTATATGCATATTTTTTTATGAAATGTTTTACAACTTTTTAAATATGTATAGTCATCCATTTAAAAATAAATAAATAATAATTGTGGTTCCCTGGACACTTCTATATCTTTTTATGGTGCTTTATGAAGAACTTGTCACTCCTTTAAGTGAGGTGCTTAGGAATGAAATGTTAACACATAAGGCCGTTGTCTTTATGTATCGAGTGAGATGAGCACATTTCTGTACACATTGTTGTTTTATTTAGTTTAATCTTATTAATATCAATGAGTACTGTTAATTGTTCTTAATTATTCTTTTTCATTGGATATATGTGTATTATTTTTGCAAACAACTTAATAAGATTGACAGCTGTTCCTCACTTCCTGTCCCTTTCTTCTTTCTTCCCCATGTGTCCCACAATAAGTCCTCCCCCTGTCCGCCGGGCGCAATTTAAGAACTGGTCCTGGGCTGGCAGTACATGTAATTCCTGCGCATTGATGGGCCGGTGGGAGATGTTATCTTGGCAGTGTGGCCCGATCCTGTCACATACCCCCCTCTTCTTAAATTGAGAGGAGACCACTGGTTTCTTAGGGACAGACTCCTGGAGGTCTTCTCAGCCCGTTGGCGCCTTTCATGGGGTATCCTCTGCCTCCCACCTGGAGAGCACATCTGCCATGAGAGCACATCTGCATTGGAATGGTCTTTCTCCTTTTTATGAGAGATGACAAAGTTATACTCTTGCAATACCAGACCCCAGCACAACAACCACTTATTGTTCCCTGATGATTTTTGCAACCTCTGGCCATATAGGTAGGGTTGCAGCTTCTTTAGAGTACAAACAATAGCCAGGCATTTATTCTCTATAGTTGCATAGGCCATTTCTCACTTAACCAGTTTTTGTGACAGGTAGTGAAATGGATGCTCTTGCCCATCCCCCCCCCCCCACTTGACTGAGAACAGTACCCAACCTGCACCCTGAGGGATAAGAAACCATCTTCTTAAATCTGGGGCTGCTAGGACTGGGAACTGGGTCAGTTCTGTTTTTAAAGTCGTCAGGGCTTCTTCGCAAGCGAGGTTTCACTCAATCTGCTTACTGTAATTCTGCCTAGTAATCAATTAGGGGTGATGATATTCTACTGGGGCACATTTTTTCGGTAATACCCAGTGTGCCCTAGAAATACTCGCACCTGCCTCTTGTTGGTGGGCCAGGGCCATTGAGCTATGGCTTCAAGTTTGGTTCTGGATGAATAAAGCCCTCTCCAACTCTGTGTCTCAGATATTGGACGTCCGCTATCCCCATGTAACATGTGTCAGGGCGTATGGTCAGCCCTGCCTGTGTGATTCTTTTCAGGACCTCTGCTATTTGTACAATATGCTCCTCCCACGTTTGGCTAAAAATGGGTATGTCATCTAGGTAGGCCTGAGCAAAGTCCTGACACCCAGCTAGGAGATCATCAACCATTCTCTGTAATGTGGCAGGGGTGTTCTTCATTCCAAAGGGCTTGGCTGTCCATTCAAACAAACCTAGTGGGATGATGAAAACTGATCTCTCCTGAGCTTCCTTGGTGAGGTGTATTTGCCAATTCCTTTTGCTTAGATCTAATGTGGACAGAAACCTGGCAGAGCCCAACCAGTACAATGACTCGTCTATGTGGGCTTCCTATATTACTCTCAGAAGCAGGTTGTCCCATCCTAATTCGGAACGAGCATCAACCTTGCTGCCCAGCGGCTTTTAGACTTCATAATCACCCCTAAGATTAACATCTCCTCCATCTCGGTCCTGACCTAGGCCAGCACTGCGGGGGTCATCCTATCTGCCTCACACTGGATTGGTTTCGCCTCCCCCATGTCTACATGGTGAGTGTCTAGCATATCCTCTGACATGCGTCACAAGTGGCTTTATACTGTTTTATTTTTTGGTAGACTCTGTGCCAGAAGAAGTTCTTTAACACGCGTGCCAGAGTTTTGTGAGTGCCAAAATGCCCAGTGGCAGGGATATCATGGGCCAGGGCTAGTAACTGCTTAATAGGGTCGGGGGGGTACCACCAAATGCTTAACCTCCGTCACTAGATCCTGATCTTCTATGGGCAGATCCACCCTGTTTAAAAAGCCCTTGTCCCGCAAACTCGTACTGCCCGTGACTCCCTCTGCCTCAGTGTCAGCTGCACTTCACAATTTAAATAGGGAAGTGTCCATTTGTTGTGCATTTCTAAACTCTGTTCTGTCCACCTCCCCCAAGTCTGATTCTGGTACAGCATATTATACGTCATATTGAACGTCAGGATTACTCACCGAGGGAACTGATCACTGGCTTTTGTTATCATGGAGGGGTTTCCCTTGGCCCACCTGGGTACATTTTGGAAGAGTAGCTGTCACCAGATGATTCCTACTCTGGTAATCGCTTGGACAAAATCATTGCCCAAAATCACCTTTGCGGGCAGTTCCTTTAAAACTTCCACATGCCCATGCCCCACCCACCAGTCCAGATGTACTCGGGCCACTGGACTATGTATTTTCTGGTACCCCACAGTGCCAATCCTGACATGCTGTCTGTTAATAAGTTGGGACCAGAGGATCACGTGTGGTTCCACCAGCGTAAGGGAGGTTCCTGAACCTCTTAACCCTTGCACCTTGCAGCCCCCCACCGAAACATATTGGAGGTGACCCTGCATGTTGCTGGGGCTGTTCTTTTCCTTCCCAAAAGCCGAGTTTACCATATAGACTCCATCTTCTGCCACATCAGGATGGGGAGGTGCAGCTTCCAAGCCAACTTGGTAGTCCTTCTGAATGTACTGGACCACCGACACTTGCGCTGGTCAGGCACCAGAAAATTGCCCTCTGTACTGGGGACACTCCTTCTTAGGTGACAGCACTTCCGGGGCTCCTGTTCTCGTGCCCTGGGTCTCGATGGTTTCCCCATCTGGGTACTCTCAAAATTCCCTTGGTTAAAAGGGGGCCCCACCTGCACACACTCTATTGAACTCTGTCGGGACCCTCCCCCCAGCAGGCACATAACTGGATAACTGCATAACTGGCTCTCCAACTGGATTGGCTGTCTCCTCAGGGGTCTCAGGTTTTCAGTCAGCCAGCTATTCCTGGATCTCTGGAGCCCTTTTTAAAGTCAGTTGCTCCAGCAGGATTCAATTCTGTACCTGTTTCACCGAAATTGCCCTCTTGCCCTCCATCCACTTGCTGCACTCCCTCCTCAGCTGGCTGGCAAACTCTGGCAAGGGTATGAAATTGTAACTATAAGTCTCCACAGTCACCTTGAATTTAGCCAACTGTGCTTTCTTCACTGAAACATAGAAGCATAGAATTTGAAGGCAGATAAGAACAGCTTTGCCCATCTTGTCTGCCCAATTATTACTGACTCGAAGTCCCCGCAATCCTGAGAGCTTAATGCCTGGAAGGCATCCAGCACTTTTACAGTCAGATTTGGTACTAAGTACCTGGACCATTCCCCCATCTCGATTTCATGGACACTCATCAGGTTCTCAAAGACCTGCAGATGGGTGTCAATCTCCATATCACTTTCACAAGACTACATCCATTCACGGGCACTAGGAGTTGCTTACCCGAGTTTCACCAGATGGACTCTGCTAGAGAGGCGGGGTTATGGCACGCACCTCAAAGCAGGCAGGTGAATGATTGGAGTGACACAACAGCAGGAGAGTAGAGATAGTCTGAGGAAGTCAGCGACTTGCAGCTATGGTTAGAGGAAAGTCAGCGACTTGGAACAGTAAACTGGAGGCTGAAGATAATGTAGACACGAGGAGTGGACGTGGATAGGTGATGGTAGGTAGATGAGGAGTCAGTGGTCTGCGTACAGCAAGTTGTACCACTGCAGTGATGGGAAGAATAGTACTGGTGCAGGTAGGAAGCAGGGTAGTCGGTGGTCTGCGTACAGCAAGTTGTACCACCGCTATGGTGAGGAGTCTGGTCCAGGTGTAGGTAGGTAATAGGAGAGTCAGTGGTCTGCGTATAGCAAGTTGTACCACCGCTGTGACAGGAGGACTTGTGCGGGTAGGTAGCAGGGGAGTGAAGTTGAAAGGCAAACTGTGGCTGTATGGAAACAGCGCGAGTAGAGCAATGTCTTGTGAGGCAGAGATGGAAGGCACAATGAATAGTCTGTATGGAGTAGATGCCTTGCAGGGAGGAGAAGCTGGTCACAGCAGATATGCACAATAACGCTAGTAGTAGCGTGCGGAGATATCGTAGCTTGAGTGAAAGCTTGTCCTAAATGAAGCAATGCAGTAACACAGTCTATATGGGTACTTGTACCCTGTGCAGCAAACAACAATGGATACAATTGTTATGCGAGCAATAGGCAATAGTCAATAGTCAGTAGAGCATACCCAGTTGTGTAGATCCGGAATCAGCTGAGAAGTGAAGCGTTGTAGCGGTATGGGAACCGCCGCTGAGTTGAGCAGGGAGCAGCGTGGAAGCTGAAGCACGAATAGAGCTGGAAGCAGTTTGGAAACTGTACACACGAGTAGAGCTGGAAGCAGTTTGGAAACTGCACACAGAAGTAGAGCTGGAAGCAGTTTGGAAACTGCACACAGGAGTAGAGCTGGAAGCAGTTTGGAAACTGCACACAGGAGTAGAGCTGGAAGCAGCTTGGAAACTGCACACAGGAGTAGAGCTGGAAGCAGCTTGGAAACTGCACACAGGAGTAGAGCTGGAAGCAGCTTGGAAACTGCACACAGGAGTAGAGCTGGAAGCAGCTTGGAAACTGCACACAGGAGTAGAGCTGGAAGCAGCTTGGAAACTGCACACAGGAGTAGAGCTGGAAGCAGCTTGGAAACTGCACACACCTATAGAAGTTCACTGGGAGTGAGACTTCAAGATCAGGCCACTACCTAAGGCTGCAGGTGCCTTAAGTAGGGAGGGGTGATTAATCCATCAATCACATTAGTGGTCAGGTGTAGTTGTTAAAGGGACCTGCGCATGCCCAGTGCGACAGGATGGCGGACGGCGCGGTTCCACACAGGTGTGAGCGGGAAAGATGGAGAACCACGTACCAGAGTGGAGGCACTCACACTCCGGTGAGTGACACATCCCAAAAAATATAGTAGGGATATTTTCAGCGCTATTGAAATCTCATTAACAGAAAGGAAAACTGTGGACAGCTAACTATATATCTGATTTGTCCAATAGATGACAAAATAACCACCAGTAACAGAAGTTTGTTTATATAGCCTCACACACTGCTCCTAATATTCCACTTAGGCATATATAGAGGGACACAAAAGGAATTTCCAGGTGTCCTGCTCTCAATAAACTTACAATTGTAAAGCTGTCAGCCTTCCCGTAGCAGGTACTTGTGAGGAGAACGATCCTCTATTCCCATATGTGTCATGTGCACAACGTGGTAGGTAGACTGTTAAAAGGATTCGACTTCACTTCCCCTCTCAGCCATGAACCATGTGCATAACAGAAGAATAAAATAGAACAAAATCTGGTGCAGTATGTTCAAACAGTCAGATTTAATAAAAAAATATAAATAAGAATAAAAATCACACAAGACAAGAGATGCGGTTGCTCATACCAGATAACAGGTAATGATTAACATAGGATAAACATTGTTCTGGAACCAGATCCACAGAAACTCTCCACATAGATGTTCAGATGCGGAACTAGGTTGCCGATACTTCTGTCCTCCAACCACCGACGTGTTTCGACTTAAGAAAGTCTTCAATTGATGGAAACTCACACGAACAGAGGTTGAGCAAATTCTTCTTTCACCCGGATGTGACTTATTTCGCATAATTAAAAGGTAAATGTGTATTCAAATCAATCCCACACCAAAATTAATACATACATATATCATCAATATTACATTCGATATAAAACGTCAATATTAACATCCAATATAAAACAAAACAAATTTACGTCCTAAATAAGAAAACACTCCATCAAGTCTTAATCTAAAGCTTGAGCATGCGCAAAGAGACCCGCGTTCCACCAACAAAGTGATAAACCAAGCCTCACTGTGAAGTTTGCGCATGCGTACAGAAGGAGGATCACCTTCATCTATGTAGGGTAATGTTTTTACCATAATATTATTATTATTATTATTATTATTATCATTTATTTGTTGGGCGCCACAGGATTTTCGCAGCGCCTTACATAGTGTTTATTGTTCTGTAATGTTTTACCCTGTATGGTCTACTGTTCGTACTAAGTACCAATGCTTCAGAAACTCCGGGGCAGACAAATGGAGAGAGGGCGGAGCAGAAGAGTAGGTATGGAGACAGGAGGGGAGAGGGGCCCTGCTCATGCGAGCTTACATCCTAAGGGAGGGTGGACAAAACAGGCACAAAGGGAGGCAGTGGTGCAAGGGAGAAAAAGGGACCAGGGGAGAGAGGGGAGAACACCAGAGTGGATGAGGGGTTAAGTGAATGGTTGGGAGGCTAATATAATTTCTCATATGCTTAAAATACTGATCACATAGAGATGGGTATACCTTATCCTAAACAAACAATGTATACATTGTATACATCAGGGCCAACATGTAATAGAGGATAAATATTAGGAGATAAGTACTTCAATAATGTAATTAGCACTAAGGTTAAAAAGTAACTTGCAATTTTTTAAGTGTTTTCCTCTATGCCGTTATAAATCAATTAAGCTTTGGATGCCTTTGTTTTATGAATACAAATACATTGTAAATCATAATATACATAACATAAGATGCAATAACTAAACGTGTATGAAAATCTTTCTTCTTTTCAATTCAAGCAATAGTGATCCTTCGTATAGAGAATTAGCTCTAGCATAAAAGAAAAAAGGACAAAGCAGAAAAAAATATATATTGAAAGTCAAATCAAAAGTTATAAAAAGCACTTTAACTCAAAGTCTTTATTGAGACCCTCCGGTATTAAGATCCATTTGATGTGTTTTTGGACATTCAGAAATACATTAGTAAACTTGCCTTAAAAAGATTTGTTGCCATGAAAAATGATTAACAACCATTGGAAGCTATGGACTCATTAGATGTAAATGTGATTTTCAAAAATCAATCTACTTTCTTCCTGATTCATGCTAAAGGCTCATTTATAGACACATTTAATAAATTAGTGACAGATGATGCTATGAAATTACTCAAAAATAAAAAGAAGACTAATTATTCATTTATGTGTAATTTGACCCCAAAGGAAAGATCAGCATTAAAATCGCTTCAAAAGGATCCTAACCTGATCATAAAACTAGGGGTGTTCACCGGCCACTTTTCGTGTTTAGGGTTTTGGGTTCTGATTACCTTGAGGTTTTGGGTTCGAATGGGTTTTGCCAAAACACCCCACTCAAGGTTTTGGTTCTGATTTTGGGTTTTGGGTTCTGATTTTTTTTTAAAAAAGCATTAAAAAGTGCTAAAATCCAGATTTTTGCTTTTTTTCCACTCCTATGCCATTATTAACCTCAATAACATTCATTTCCACTAATTTCCAGTCTATTCTGAACACCTCACACCTCACAATATTGTTTTTAGGCCAAAAGGTTGCACCGAGGTAGCTGGATGTCTAAGCTAAGCGACACAAGTGGGCGGCACAAACACGTGGCCCATCTAGGAGTGGCACTGCAGTGGCAGACAGGATGGCAGTTTGAAAAACTAGGCCCCGAAGAGCACATAATGCCAAAAAAAGAGGTGCAAGATGGAATTGTCCTTGGAACCTCCCACCCACCCTTATGTTGGTGAAATAGGACATGCGCACTTTAACAAACCAATCATTTCAGTGACAGGGCTACTAAACTACTGTGGCTGAAATGATTGGTTTGTTTGGGCCCCCACACAAAAAAAGCTATTCATCTCTCCCTGTACAAAATAAACTGGCTCTACTGAGGCAAGATGTCGTCCTCATCCTCATCCTCTGATTCCTCGCCCCCTTCAGTGTGTACTTCCTCATCCTCACACATTATCAATTCGTCCCCGCTGGACTCCACAATCACCGGTCCCTCTGTAGTCTCTGGAGGCCATTGCTGGTCTTGATTGAAGAATTGATTATTCATTTTTATGAACATCATCTTCTCTACATTTTGCAGAAACAACCTCCTTCGCCGCTCACTGACCAGGTTCTCCGCTGCACTAAAAACTCTTTTGGAGTACACACTGGAGGGGGGACAACTCAAGTAAAATAGAGCCAGTTTGTACAGGGGCTCCCAACTGCCTTTTTTTCCTGCCAGTAAAAGTAAGGACTGTCTGACATGTCTACTTGGATGGTGTCAGCAAAGTAATCCTCCACCATTTTTTCAATGGTGACAGCATCCAATGCAGCGAAAGTAGACATGTCTGCAATGGTTGGCAGGTCCTTCAGTCCGGACCAGATGTTCTCTGCATCCCCGCCAGCGGGTCGTTTATGAAATCTCAGCTGTTTCCTCGCAGCCACAGGTGTGGAAGAAAATGAAGGAGGAGCTGTTGGCATGTCACGGTCCTCTTCAGATGACAATCTCCTGACCAGAAGGTCTTTGCACTGCTGTAGACTTGTGTCCGCCGGAAACAGAGACACAACACACGCTTTAAACCGTGGATCGAGCACGGTGGCCAGAATGTATTCCTCTGACTTTAAAAGAGTGACCACCCTCGGATCCTGGCAAAGCGTACGAAGGGCTTCATCCACAAGAGCTACATGCTTTGTGGAATCGCAATGGTTTACCAGCTCCTCCCTCACTTTCTCTAGCTGCTTCTGCAACAGCCTGATCAGGGGTATCACCTGACTCAAGCTGGCAGTGTCGAAACTGACTTCTCGTGTGGCGAGTTCAAACGGCTGGAGAACCTTGCACAACACGGAAATCAGTCTCCACTGCGCTTGACTCAGGCGCATCCCCACTCCTTTGCCTATGTCGTAGGTGGCTGTGTAGGCTTGAATGGCCTTTTGCTGCTCCTCCATCCTCTGCAGCATATAGAGGGTGGAGTTCCAGCGCATCACAACCTCTTGTTTGAGGTGATGGCAGGGCAGGTTCAGCCTTTTCTGATGTTGCTCGAGTCTGCGGTAGGCAGTGGCAGAATGCCGAAAGTGTCCAGCAATTTTGCGGGCCACCACAAGCATATCCTGCACACCCCTGTCACTTTTCAGGTAATGCTGCACCACCAAATTTATTGTGTGGACAAAACATGGCATGTGCTGGAAATTGCCCATATGTAATGCCCGCACAATGCTACTGGCGTTGTCCGACATCACAAATCCCCAGGAGAGTGTAAGTGGGGTAAGCCACTACGAGATTATTTCCCTCAGTTTCTCTAAGAGGTTGTCAGCGTTGTGCCTCTTACTAAAACTGGTAATACACAACATTGCCTGCCTTGGAACGAGCAGGTGTTTTGGAGATGCTGCTAATGATGCTGCTGTTGCCGCGGAAGGCGATGCATCTACCCAGTGGGCAGTCACAGTCATATAGTCCTTAGTTTGCCCTGAACCACTTGTCCACATGTCAGTGGTTAAGTGGACAGTGGGTACAACCGCATTTTTCAGAGCACTGAGGACACTTTTTCGCACTTCTCTGTACATCCCGGGTATCGCCTGCCTAGTGAAGTGGAATCTCGACGAGATTTGGTACCGGGGACACAATACCTCCATCAACCGTCTAAATCCCACTCCACTGATGGCGGACACCGGACGCACGTCTAACACCAACATAGCTGTTAAGGACGCAGTTATCCGCTTTGCCATAGGATGACTACTGTCGTACTTCGTGCTCATGGCAAACGACTGTTGTACGGTCAATTGTTTAGTGAAAGACGTAGCGGTCTTACGATTTCCCCTCTGGGAAGATGACCAACTACCAGCAGCAACAGCAGCAGCGGCAGTAGTAGGCGTAGCGCTGCAGGATCCTCCGGAAGAATACCGGATTGAAGAGGACTCAGTCATGCCGGTGACATGGCCTGCAGGACTATCTCCAATCGAGATCGAGGAGGAAATTGACGAGGAGGGTGTTGCTGGTGTGGATACAAAAGGACCAAGGGATTTAGGTGTCCCTGGACTGCTGACGGTCCTAGCCACAGTTCCTGAACTAAACACTGAATTATGAAGGTTCTTCAGGTGATGTATAAGGGAGGATGTCCCTAGGTGGCCAAGATCCTTACCCCTGTTTATTTGAGCTTTACATAAGGTACATATGGCAATACTTTTCTTGTCCGGATTGGGATAGAAATAATTCCAGACCGAAGAGGTGGATTTCTTGGTCTTCTGGCCAGGCATGACGATGTGCTTTTTCATCCCATGGACAACAACTGTTTCCCCTCCTGGTGCCTCATTTAAGATAACCACATCAGCATCCTCCTCGTCAAGTTCCTCCTCAGCGCCAGCTACATCAATATCCTCCTCCCGGTGTACAACATTGACACCTTCATTAGCCAAATCTGTAACTGCACTGTGGTTGATCCTTCCAGCATATGCAGAGGGTGTGCTGCAAATGGTGGAAGAAGCCATTTCTTCCCATACAGTGATGGGAAGGTCAGGCTTTGCAACCACCAACACCAGGGCCTGATTAAGGGTTCCAGCCGCCCTAGGCTAATACACAGGTTGCCGCCCCCCCCCCCCCAATCCCATTTATAAACAGTGGTCAAAGTGGAAATTCAGGAAAGTTTTACAATGAAGACAGTAGAAGTGGCGGTATGGCCACTGTGCGTGTATATATATATATATATATATATATATATATATATATATATATATATATATATATATGTATACACACACGCACATACAAACACACCACACACAAAATTGTAAAATATAAATTAATACATAGAATACAATTAATTCTGCAAACATATTAAAATATCATTACAGTAAGATTCCGCAGTGAAATTTAGACAAATTGCTCCGTTCTCTCTTACCTGATCTTGCAGCGTAGACTACCTGATGTTTTTTCTTGTTTGTACTTGGAGCATTGTTGCTAGTTGGCTGGATTCTGGAAACTTGGGAGTCCTGTTTCGAAAATGTGCAAAAATGTTATTATAGTGAAAAATGTTAACAAACCCTGAATGATACAAACACAACACTCCATTATGACCATATAAAACAACCTCCTAGTACAGGCATATATAGACAATAAAATATATACAAATTATTTATAATCATATACTAACATCTACCAGCCCCATCTGTCAAGTATTTAACATTCTAGTGACCGCTGAGACTACAGAGATCATCCACGTCACTACCATACAATACAGAGATCAGGTCCCCCACAAGCTATTTTATCACCTACCCCAGCCATTTTTGTAAACCCTCACCAGAAAGTTTGACACTCCATCCATATCTTCTCCCAACCAACCACTTATTTGCTCACCCACCCCCCAGCCAATGAATCACCTCACTTTAACCAATCCATTAACCCTTCATAGCCAATCCATTAACACCCCCCCCCCCCTCCTGCTAGCTAATTCATCAACGGTTGCAGGTAATTCAGAAACCCCCCCTAGGTAAATTCATCAATCTATTGCATCCAATACATTGCCCCCAACCACATAATTCTTCAGCCCACTGCAGGCAATTCATTAACCCCCCCAGGGCAAATTGATTATCCCATTACAGGCAATAACATTACACCCCCCCCCAATGATCTACCTACTGCAGGTAGTTAATTAACCTCCCCCCCCGTCCCCCACAAAATCATCAACCCATTACAGGTAACTCATTACCCACCCCCCAGGCAATTCTTCAAAACCATTGCTGCCCACACCAGTAATCCCCCCCATCCTCAGTCACCACCTGTATCACACCCTCCTCCATTATATTATAGACAAAACTTACCTGGATGTCTTCTGCTCCTCCTCTCTGCAGTCGCCGGCACTTCTGTCTTCTGACAGGCAGCTAACAGTAACCCGAGGATGTTAGCTATCCTGCCAGAGCGGGCGCGCTCTCACTGCTTAGTGTAGATGTGAATCTCATGTGACCACACTAAGCAGTGACAGCGCGCCCGCTCTGGCAGGACAGCTAACATCCTCGGATTTACTGTTAGCTGCCTGCCTGCCTGCCTCCTACTTGGATCCACTGACAGTCGGGACCGCCCCCCTTAAGACTAAGGGGCGGCCCCGAGATTAAGGGAAAAGGCGCCAATCGGTAATTAAAAAAAATAATTAAAATATAAAAACAGATATAAATGTGCCCGACACTGCGCCCCCTGGGACACAGCACCCCAGGCTGCAGCCTGGTCAGCCTATTGGCTGATCAGGCCCTGACCAACACCCTTGGACTCGCCTTGGGGATTTGTGATGCCATCTCTTTAGAAGGCAGAGTTGTTTGCTGTGTTGTTGATGACAGCTTAAGTCTCTTAAATTTTTTAGAGGGGGGGGGGAGGAGGAGGGCTTAGATCCTTGGGTGAAGCTGAACCACTAGTCATGAACACGGGCCAGGGCCTAAGCCGTTCCTTGCCACTCCGTGTCGTAAATGGCATATTGGCAAGTTTATGCTTCTCCTCAGATGATTTTAATTTTCTTTTTTTGCTAATTTTAGTGAACTTTGGCTTTTTGGATTTTTGGATTTTACATGCCCTCTACTAGGAGATTGGGCATCGGCCTTGGCAGACGACGTTGATGGCATTTCATCGTCTATGTCATGACTAGTGGCTGCAGCTTCAGCATTAGGAGGAAGTAGTTCTTGCTCTTTCCCTACTTTATCCTCCAAATTTTTGTACTCCATTATATTTTTTTATTAATATTATATATATATATTATATATATTAATATTATATTATATTTTTTTAGACTGCAGGAACAGTGAACGTAGTTAGATTGCAGTACCAATTCTTTTATACTGCAGGAACAGTGAACGTAGTTATATATTGCAGTACAAATTCCTTTATACTGCAGGAACAGTGAACGTAGTTATATATTGCAGTACAAATTCCTTTATACTGCAGGAACAGTGAACGTAGTTATATATTGCAGTACAAATTCCTTTATACTGCAGGAACAGTGAACGTAGTTATATATTGCAGTACAAATTCATTTATACTGCAGGAACAGTGAACGTAGTTATATATTGCAGTACTAATTATTTTATACTGCAGGAACAGTGAACGTAGTTATATATTGCAGTACAAATTCATTTATACTGCAGGAACAGTGAACGTAGTTATATATTGCAGTACTAATTATTTTATACTGCAGGAACAGTGAACGTAGTTATATATTGCAGTACAAATTCATTTATACTGCAGGAACAGTGAACGTAGTTATATATTGCAGTACTAATTATTTTATACTGCAGGAACAGTGAACGTAGTTATATATTGCAGTACTAATTCTTTTATACTGCAGGAACAGTGAACATAGTTAGATTGCAGTACCATTTTTTTTAGACTGCAGGAACAGTGAATGTTGATATATAGCACTACTACCAATGGACTTAGCAGGACAGAGCACAGGACACAGCACCACTGGACTCAGCAGGACAGAGCACAGGACACAGCACCACTGGACTCAGCAGGACAGAGCACAGGACACAGCACCACTGGACTCAGCAGGACAGAGCACAGGACAAAGCACCACTGGACTCAGCAGGACAGAGCACAGGACACAGCACCACTGGACTCAGCAGGACAGAGCACAGGACAAAGCACCACTGGACTCAGCAGGACAGAGCACAGGACAAAGCACCACTGGACTCAGCAGGACAGAGCACAGGAATGACCAGGAAAGAGGACACCACTAACAAAACACAACCTCCCGCTTCCCTGATCAATGCCCGAGTGAAGATGGCGGCGGCAAGCGGGGAATTTAAAGAATCCAAGTATTGCGAGATTCGACAGCGGGATATGAGTCATAGCCTCGTTTTGAGTTTTGCTAATTGGCGGGAATACCCGAACAGTGCTCGGATCGGGCTTGGATCCGCACTGTTTGGGGCTGTTCTGATTTACTAAATCCGAGCCCGCTCATCCTTACATATAACCAGCTGATAAAGGGGGGGAGGGCATTAGTGTTGATGAATAAAGATCAGCATTGTAGTGAAATTGAGAGGTTATTGCCGAATTTGGATACATATAGTAAAATGCCTAATGATCCAACAATTATGGTTAAAAAACGTTTTGATATTCTTATTAGTGAATTTGGAAACGCTTAGGACAAAGATGTATTAAATTATCTGAAAGTGAGTGGACCCACCACTCCTTTTATATACATACTCCCAAAAATACATAAAAACTTGCTGAATCCACCCGGCAGACCGATTATATCAGGTGTCAACAGTATCTCATCTTACCTATTAACCTTCATAAACTTTAATCTTCAGCCTTTGGTTAAGGAAAATTTTTCATATCTAACAGATACAAGAGATGTTCTCAATTTACTTGAGACTTATAAGTGGGAGGAAGGAATGTATTTGGTAACAGCTGATGTAATATCGCTGTACACCATTATTACACATCAAAAGGGTTTAGAAACAGTAAGAATTTTCTTGGATAACATAACCATGTAAACAAATTTGAAACTGTTTTTATTGGAGAGTATTGAATATATACTTTATAATAGAGATGGGTGGGCTCGGTTCCCCGAGAACCGAACCCACCCAAACTTTGGGTATCCGAGTACCGAGCTCAGTAGGCTCGGTACTCTCCCGCCCGTTCGGAATCCAAATCGAGGCCGAACGTCATTGTGATGTCGTCGGATCTCGGGGCTCGGTTCTCACGATACTTGAAGATTATAAATACCCGCCTCCACAGCAATCCATCGCCATTTGACAGAGGGAGAGAGCAGGGTGTAGTCACAGGCTGATTAGAGCAGGGACAGAGAATACAATATTCTGATTCCAATTGTGCTAACAAAAATCGCTAGAGAGGAGGATAGAGGAGTTTTTTTTTTTCAATATTTGCCACTCAAAGTGCTTTTTGGGTGTCCCCCATTATTTTGCCTAAATATTTCTGGCTGTCAAAATTACTATCTGTCAGTAGTATCTTACCAAATAATTTTTAGCGCTCCCCAGTGCTTTTGGGGTGTCCCCCATAATTGTGCCTAAATATTTCTGGCTGTCAAAATTACTGTCAGCAGTATCTACCAAATAATGTTTAGCACTCCCCAGTGCTTTTAGGGTGTCCCCCATAATTGTGCATAAATATTTCTGGCTGTCAAAATTACTATCTGTCAGCAGTATCTACCAAATATTTTTTAGCACTCCCCAGTGCTTTTGGGGTGTCCCCCATTATTTTGCATAAATATTTCTGGCTGTCAAAATTACTATCTGTCAGCAGTATCTTACCAAATATTTTTTAGCACTACAAGTGCTTTGGGCTCAGAAAGGAATCAAAGCAGTCCACATATGATCAGAATAAGCAACCAGGTTCTGTCACCAGTCCTGATGTTAGTGTTCCCAGTACGTCATCTAGGCAAGGCGATGTCAAACTACACAGTGTTTCGAAATCAGTCCAAAAAACAAAAACAATTTTTCTTTTTACTGTGTTGAAGCAAAAAAGAAGTGTTACTGAGCAAAAGTTGAGTGCCGATAAAAAAAAATTGCCAACATGCCATTCTACACATGCAGTGGCAAAGAGAGAATGAAGCCTTAAGTCGAGGGAGGGACCTTAACCATCTTGGAACCTCATCTATGTTACGCATTTAACGAGAGTTCATGGCAAAGTGTTGGGAAAAGCTGAAAGTTCTTCCCCAAAAATTACAAGCACTCCATCATCAGCTAAGACACTCCGCTCACCGACATCCCGACAGCTACAATATACACCCACCACACCATCCTCATCATTATCCTCAGTAGCGCTCGGAGTTAGCCCGGCATCCCACTTATTAAGGTTGGATGACTCCTGCACTATTATTGATTCCTCTGAAGAAAGCGTTAGTCCCACTACTGCTGCTGCTGCTGGGGGTGAATCGTCAGCCCAGAGGCAGGTCAAGAAAATGAGCAGTCCTACAGTTCAGCAATTAACTGTGAAACAATCATTTGCTAGGGGAAGCAAATATGACAGCAGTCACCCAGTCGCCAAGCGAATCACAGACGCCATGGCTGCAATGTTAGTGTTATATCTGTGTCCAATCTCCACAATAAACGCAGCTGGTTTTTCACAGTTAATTGAGGTTTTGTGTCCGCGTTACAGAATTCCATCGCGACACCATTTCTCCCGTAAAGCAATTCCACAACTATACCAAAAAGTGTGTAAAAATGTAGAGATTGCGCTGAAAAATGCCATTCTGCCCACTGTCCACTTAACCACAGATATGTGGACATGTGGAAGTGGCCAAACCAAAGACTATATGACTGTGACAGCCCACTGGGTTGGTCATTCACCTTCAACAGCAAGAACAGCAGCAGCATTTACACCACTACGTAACATTTGTCACAGGCAGGCCACTCTTTGTATCACCGGCTTCACTAACAGGCATACAACTGACAATTTGTTACGCAAACTGAGAGATGTGATTGATACATGGCTTATACCACTTGGACTCTCCCCAGGGTATGTCATTTCTGATAACGCCAACAATATAGTGCGAGCATTACAGCTGGGTGATTTCTAACACATTCTCTGTTTTGCTCACACCATCAACTTGGTGGTGCAGAGCTTCCTACGAAATAACCGTGAGGTGCAGGAGATGCTTTCGGTGGCCCGTAAAATCTCAGGCCATTTCAGGCATTCAGCCACAGCATGTAGGAGATGCTCCAAGAGCAGTTTAACTTGCCCTGCCACCAACTTAAGCAAGAGGTGGTAACTAGGTGGAATTCCACCCTGTACATGCTTCAGAGGATGGAGGAACAGCGCAAAGCCATCCAAGCGTATTGCACAAGCCATGACATTGGGAAAGGAGGGGGGAAGTATTTCACTCTTGCACAGTGGGGAATCCTTTCAGTGCTGTGCAAGGTGCTGAAACCATTTGAAGTTGTGACGTGTGAGGTGAGTGCAGACTCTGCTAGTTTGAGCCAAGTCATTCCTTTAATTAGACTATTGGAAAAGCAGCTTGAGAAAATGAAGGAGGAGCTGAAAGCAAGCAATTCAGCAAAGTATGTTGGCCTTGTCGATCAAGTACTTCATTCACTTCACAATGATCCTTGAGTTATTAAGATCTTGAACTCGGATCAGTACGTTTTGGCCACTGTGCTTGATCCAAGGTTTAAGACCTACATTGAGTCTTTGCTTCAAAATGAACGAGATGTGAACTATTGCAAGGAGCTATTGCTCAGCAAGTTGGCTGCTGAACTGGGCCTCGGCTTGACGAGGTGTCCTCCTTCCCTTTCTCAAGCTTCTGCTGCTCGTAAAAAATTAAATTTCCCAAAAAGAAGCAGGGAAGACGCAGGGGGCAGACCAGAACAATTTAACATCTGGGCTGGTTTGAAGGATTTTTCAAAAAAATGTGTCATTTTGCCCATAACTCCATCCAATACGAGTATAAACATGCAAAGGATGGTGGAGGATTATTTTCAAAAGGTAATTGATATGGAAATGTCAGACAGTCCCTTTCCTTACTGGGAGGAAAAGCAGGCCATTTGGAAACCCATGTACAAACTTGCTTTGCAATACTTAAGCTGCCCACCCTCCAGTGTGTACTCTGAACGAGTGTTCAGCACAGCAGGGAACTTAGTCAGTGATCGCCGTAGAAGGTTACTTCCCAAAAATGTGGAGAAAATGATGTTTATAAAAATGAACTACATCTTCCACGAGGAAGGCCTTCACCATCCAAGACATCCAAGCACTGACTGTTCTCTAATGGCAGATTCAAGCGGCGATGAATTGATAGTCTGTGATGATGACGTACACACTGATGAGGGTGAGGATGAAGCTGAAGATGATGATGATAACATCTTTTTAAAAAGAGGAAAGGGACTTGTGGCATTTCCATATCACGTACCGTCTTGAAAGGCTGCTGTTTGGGCAATTTCTCCTTAAGGGTAGGGTGTCATAGACAGAATGACCCCAAACTGGCTTTGTCCATTTCTCTTAATATTGTACAGTCTATAATGGCTGAATTTTGTTGTATTTTCGACAAGTGGAGGGGGGCCTAGAGAGCCAGAAACCAAACTGGCTTTGTCCATTTCAATTAATATTGTACAGTCTATAACGGCTAAATATTTTTGTAGTTTCGACAAGTGGAGAGGGGCCTATAGAGCCAGTGTCACTCACCGGACTGTGAGTGCTTCTTCCCGGACATTTAGGAACCGTGGCCGTCCTCCATACTGAGGGTCTGCGCATGCGCAGCCCTTTCAAACCCTTCAGTACATGTTCCTTTAACTTAATTGGCAGATCAGGCAACACTCCCTATATTAAGCACCTGTGGTCAATACCACATTGCCTGATCTTGGAGTCTCATTCCCCATGAGTCTCTGAAGGTGTTCCTGTGTTTCCTCGTGTATTCAGCGCTGCTGATTCCTGTGGTTTCCAAACCACTTCTACCTCTGTGGTTTCCAAACCACTTCTACTCCTGTGGTTTCCATACCACTTCTACTCACCTGTGCATCATCGTGACTGTTAGCTGATTCCTATCCGCTGCCTCCGTGCACTACAGTCTTCAAGCCACTTCAACTCTACTATATATCATTGTGACTGTTAGCTGATTCCTATCCGCTGCCTCCGTGCACTACAGCCTTCAATCTACATCAACTCACCTGTGCATCATCGTGACTGTTAGCTGATTCCTATCCGCTGCCTCCGTGCACTACAGTCTTCAACCTTCAACTCGTCTGTGTTTCATCGTGACTGTTTGGCTGATTCCTATCCGCTGCCTCTGTGCGCTTCAGTCTTCAGCTCATCTCAACTCTCCCGTGTTTCCTCGAGCCTGCTACAACTATTCCTATCCGCTACTCTCCGTGATCAACAGTTCCAGCTCAGCTCTGCTCTCCCGTGTTCCATCGTTACTGCACCTGCTGGTTGCTATTGGCTACCTCCGTGTATCTGCAGAGTCCTGCTGCTGCTACTCCTCAGCTCTACTCGTCCTTCAACAGCTGATCTGCTCTCCATGCTTTCCTGTGTTCCCGCTGGTCTCTACCCGCCTGTCAGCATCGGATCTGCGCCTCACTACTTTCTTCTCAGCTAGACCATCGCTACTCTTCAGGGTCCTCCAGGAGTCCAGTTCTACATACTACTGCTTCCTGAGTATTTGTTCCCCTGCTGGTCTACCTACCTGTGCGCTGCACCTACTTGACTACCGCTTCACCCATCCAGGGACTTCGCATCCTGCCGGCCTCCAGCCGTTCAGGTATCTCTGCACTCCTGTCTGACAGCCTGCTTCTGAACCACGGTATGCATACTTCTCATTGACTGTGCTGGTGTATTGCATATCTTGCTGGACTGTGTTGGTTCTCCTCTGGAGTTTGCTATCCGCTGAGTCTATTGCCATCATTGACTGTGTTATCTTGTGCCGGATTACCTCAAGTGACTTTCTATTATTGCAGTGCTGTTCAGTCATTTATATATTGTGCATATTATTGTGGATCAAGTTTAAGGTGTCCGTGTATCTCCTGTATTGCAGTCTCTCCCCGTGCTCCTCCTCACATATATATTCAGTGATACAACTTGCTAGAGGCAGACCACTGATCCCTGTTTCCTGTGTCACCTGTTCCAGTATCCTCTCACATAGCAGTGGTACAACTTGCTAACGCAGACCACTGACTCCCCGGATACCTCCACTTGGATTCCATTCCTTCACTCAGACAGCGGTACAACTTGCTATCCGCAGACCGCTGACTCTCATCACCTCCTCGTTTCTGTTGGACATTCCTCCTCACTATAGCAGTGGTACAACTTGCTACCGCAGACCACTGACTACCTTCACGTGTCCTTTGTCCATACAGTTCCTCGTGTATTACTACCTCCATATTACCAGTGCTGCTAGTCATAGACTTTCCTGAGCATCTCATCATCTGCTATTTCCTGTTCCGTGATCACCCTGCTACCAGAGTACCATATTACCACCTATACTGCTCTGGTAAGCCTATCACCTGGTGATCCCTGGGTAAAGACTCCTAGTGCCCGTGACAGTAAGATCAGGCCATGACAGACCCAGATACGGAACCTACAGCCAAAGAGATGCTGCAGCATCTGGTCACCCGTGTGGAGCAACAGGATGCTCGCCAACAGCTGTTACTTCAATGTTACCAATCGTTAGCCTCCCAAGGACCATCTGGACAACCTGTTACAGCTAATGTTGAAGCTCCTGTGCTTTCCTCCGTTTCCCCAGTGCCATCCCAGGTGTCTACAGCTCCCACGCTTCACCTGCCTACTCCGTCAAAATACGATGGAGACCCCAAAACTTGTAGGGGTTTTCTTAACCAATCCTCAGTTCATTTTGAGCTCCAACCTCAAAATTTTTCTACCCATCGTTCCAGAGTGGCCTATCTTATCTCATTGTTCTCTGGACAAGCTCTGGCTTGGGCCTCCCCTCTGTGGGAGAGAAACGATCCTATACTACAAGATAGTGCCAAATTCATTTCTACGTTCCGAAGTGTGTTCGATGAACCAGGTCGTGTGACCTCCGCTGCTTCCAGCATTCTTCGTTTAAGACAAGGTTCTCATACAGTAGGCCAGTACGTCATTCAATTTAGGATCTTAGCCTCTGAACTTCAGTGGAACACTGAAGCATTAATTGCCGCCTTCTGGCAGGGGCTCTCCGATAAAATTAAAGATGCACTGACTACCCAAGAGCTTCCTTCGTCACTAGAAGATTTGATCTCTCTTTGCCATCGTGTAGACATGAGATTTCGTGAAAGAGAATCTGAGAAAACAACCTCTGTTAAAGCACCTCTTCGTTCAACCCCTCAATTTCGTCCAGCTTCACCTTCTGTGATTCCCATGGAGATAGGACGTTCCAAATTATCTTTAGAAGAGAGGAAACGAAGAGTAAAGAATAGACTCTGTATCTATTGTGCTGATTCCACACATATGCTCAGTTCTTGCCCTAAGAAATCGGGAAATGCCAGGCCCTAACTAGTTCTGGAGAGGTGAAGTTAGGGTCCCTGGAGTCCTCTCCATCTTCTATGAAATTAAAAGTCTGCGCTTTTGATGTTACGATTTCCTTTGCTACCAAATCCTTTGAGTCACAGGCATTGATTGATTCTGGAGCAGCAGGAAATTTCATTTCTAAATCCCTAGTGAATCAATGGTCCCTACCAGTGATTACTTTAAAAACACCAATTACTGTGACTGCTATAGATGGATCACGTCTCATCAATGGTCTCATCACCCAGAGTACGTCTCCAGTAACACTTCAGATTGGTGTGCTGCACCATGAAGAAATTTCGTTTTTAATATTTCCAGTTATGACAAGTCCGATTGTCTTAGGCCTTCCATGGCTTCAGTGTCACTCTCCCCAGATTGACTGGCGCACTCCTCAAGTTACGTCTTGGGGAGCTGAATGTCATCATCGTTGCCTTTCCCAAGTCATTCCTCTTAAAGTACAGCAATCTTCCATCTCGTCTTCCTCACCGGGACTCCCTCCTCAGTATGCTTCATTTGCCGATGTGTTTGATAAAGCTCAGTCTGAACGTCTTCCTCCTCATCGTTCTTGGGATTGTCCGATCGATCTTCTACCTGGCAAGACTCCTCCCAGGGGTCGGGTCTATCCACTTTCGTTACCTGAAACTCATGCCACATCTGAGTACATACAGGAGAATTTCCAGTGAGGGTTTATTCGACCTTCCACCTCTCCCGCTGGAGCCGGGTTCTTCTTCGTTAAAAAGAAGGATGGATCACTACGCCCCTGCATAGATTTTCGTGGACTCAACGCCATTACTATTAAGAATCGGTATCCCATTCCGCTGATCACTGAGTTATTTGATTGCATCAAGGGAGCTCGGATCTTTACCAAGTTGGATCTTCGTGGTGCCTACAATTTAATTAGAATCCGTTCCGGTGACGAATGGAAGACAGCGTTCAACACCAGAGATGGGCATTATGAATATCTAGTAATGCCTTTCGGGTTTTGCAATGCCCCCGCTGTTTTCCAAGGCTTCATTAATGAGATCTTTCGGGACTTATTATATGTATGTGTCGTTGTCTACCTGGACGACATATTGATCTTTTCACAGGACCTGCCTTCTCATCACCAACATGTGGCAGAGGTCCTCTCCAGACTCCGGAAAAATTCATTGTTCTGTAAATTAGAAAAATGTTCATTCGAGTTGCCCCAGATTCCATTCTTGGGGTATATAGTTTCCGGAGTTGGCCTGAAGATGGATCCAGACAAGGTGAATGCTGTATTACATTGGCCCCAGCCAACTACTCTTCGTGCTATCCAGCGTTTTTTAGGTTTCGCCAATTACTATAGACGCTTCATTCAAGACTTCTCATCCATTGCATCTCCTATTGTGGCCCTGACTCGTAAAGGGGCTAATACTAAGCAATGGTCATCTGAGGCTCTCCAAGCCTTTCAAATTCTTAAAGAGTCCTTCTCCTCTGCTCCCATTCTTCGACAGCCTGATGTGACACTTCCCTTCTTCCTAGAAGTAGATGCCTCTAATGTGGGCTTAGGAGCCATTCTCTCCCAACGCTCGGAGCAACAAAAATTCCATCCTTGTGCCTTCTACTCTCGGGGTCTCCTGCCTGCAGAGAAAAATTATACGATCGGGGACAAGGAGTTGCTGGCTATCAAAGTTGCATTAGAGGAGTGGAGATATTTATTGGAAGGAGCTCGCCATCCGGTGACGATTTTCACGGATCATAAGAACCTGTCATATCTACAATCTGCCCAATGCTTGAATCCTCATCAAGCAAGATGGTCTCTTTTCTTTTCCCGTTTTGAATTAATTATAACCTTCAAACCAGCGGCCAAGAACAAAAAAGCTGACGCTCTATCTCGAGCTTTTGTGACGTCCGCTGACGTTGAAGAGGTTCCCAACCATTCTATTCTAGACCCCAAATGTATCTCGCTGGCTGCTTCGTCCACCAAAATGCTACCATTTGGGAAGACCCTCGTGCCTCCTACTCTGAGGAGGAAAATCCTTTCGTGGTTCCATGCCTCTCGTTTTTCTGGACACGCTGGTGAACGCAAGACCTTTGAGATTCTCATTCGAAGTTACCGGTGGCCTTCGATGAGGAGAGACGTCAAAGAGTTCATTGCTTCCTGTGATTTATGTTCCCAGTTTAAATCCTCCCGCAGAACTCCAGCAGGGTTGCTGCGACCACTACCCATTCCGTCCAAGCCCTGGACCCATATTAGTATGTATTTCGTTACTGATTTGCCACCTAGTAAGAATTATAATACTATTTGGGTAGTGGTAGACAGATTTTCGAAGATGGCTCATTTTGTCCCTTTGTCTGGTTTGCCTTCCTCGTCTACTCTGGCTGAACATTTCGTTAAAGAAATCTTTCGTATCCATGGATGTCCGTCTGAGATTGTGTCAGATAGAGGAGTTCAATTCGTTTCCAGATTCTGGCGGGCCCTTTGTAAAACCTTGGGCATACGATTAGCACTCTCATCTTCTTACCATCCGCAATCTAACGGACAAACTGAACGGGTCAATCAAGATCTCGAGACCTTTATAAGGATGTTCTCATCAGCCAATCAAGACAACTGGGTAGAATTGCTTCCTTGGGCTGAATTCGCCCATAACAACATGTACCATGAGTCATCATCCAAAACTCCATTCTTTGTGGTCTACGGTCACCATCCGTCTTTTCCGGAATTTCCTGCCCTCCCTCCCACCCAAGTTCCTGCTGTAGAGACTGCTTGTCAGACCTTCAAAAATATCTGGTCTCAGGTCAAAACCTGTTTAAAGAAGACATCTAACAAATATAAGTCTTTCGCAGATAAGAAGAGGCGGGCTATTCCACCACTAAAAATTGGAGATCGTGTCTGGTTATCTACCAAAAATATTCGTTTGAAGGTCCCATCTATGAAATTCGCTCCTCATTTTATTGGTCCATATAGGATCATTCAAGTTATCAATCCAGTTTGTGTTAAACTTCTACTCCCTAAGAATCTTCGGATTTCCAATGCCTTCCATGTGTCCTTGCTCAAACCTCTCATCATCAACCGTTTCTCGACTCCTCCTTCAGCACCTCAGCCAGTTCAAGTTCATCAGGAGGAAGATTTCGAGATTACTGAGGTATTGGATGCAAAAATTTCGCTAGGAGTTCTCCGTTTCCTCGTTCATTGGAAGGGCTTTGGTCCTGAAGAGCGTTCATGGATCAAAGCTGAAGATCTCAACGCCCCAGCTCTTCTGAAGAAGTTTTATTCCAAAAATCCGGACAAGCCCGGTTCCAGGCGTTCTGTGCCCACCTTTAAAAGGGGGGGTACTGTCACTCACCGGACTGTGAGTGCTTCTTCCCGGACATTTAGGAACCGTGGCCGTCCTCCATCCTGAGGGTCTGCGCATGCGCAGCCCTTTCAAACCCTTCAGTACATGTTCCTTTAACTTAATTGGCAGATCAGGCAACACTCCCTATATTAAGCACCTGTGGTCAATACCACGTTGCCTGATCTTGGAGTCTCATTCCCCATGAGTCTCTGAAGGTGTTCCTGTGTTTCCTCGTGTATTCAGCGCTGCTGATTCCTGTGGTTTCCAAACCACTTCTACCTCTGTGGTTTCCAAACCACTTCCACTCCTGTGGTTTCCATACCACTTCTACTCACCTGTGCATCATCGTGACTGTTAGCTGATTCCTATCCGCTGCCTCCGTGCACTACAGTCTTCAAGCCACTTCAACTCTACTATATATCATTGTGACTGTTAGCTGATTCCTATCCGCTGCCTCCGTGCACTACAGCCTTCAATCTACATCAACTCACCTGTGCATCATCGTGACTGTTAGCTGATTCCTATCCGCTGCCTCCGTGCACTACAGTCTTCAACCTTCAACGCGTCTGTGTTTCATCGTGACTGTTTGGCTGATTCCTATCCGCTGCCTCTGTGCGCTTCAGTCTTCAGCTCATCTCAACTCTCCCGTGTTTCCTCGAGCCTGCTACAACTATTCCTATCCGCTACTCTCCGTGATCAACAGTTCCAGCTCAGCTCTGCTCTCCCGTGTTCCATCGTTACTGCACCTGCTGGTTGCTATTGGCTACCTCCGTGTATCTGCAGAGTCCTGCTGCTGCTACTCCTCAGCTCTACTCGTCCTTCAACAGCTGATCTGCTCTCCATGCTTTCCTGTGTTCCCGCTGGTCTCTACCCGCCTGTCAGCATCGGATCTGCGCCTCACTACTTTCTTCTCAGCTAGACCATCGCTACTCTTCAGGGTCCTCCAGGAGTCCAGTTCTACATACTACTGCTTCCTGAGTATTTGTTCCCCTGCTGGTCTACCTACCTGTGCGCTGCACCTACTTGACTACCGCTTCACCCATCCAGGGACTTCGCATCCTGCCGGCCTCCAGCCGTTCAGGTATCTCTGCACTCCTGTCTGACAGCCTGCTTCTGAACCACGGTATGCATACTTCTCATTGACTGTGCTGGTGTATTGCATATCTTGCTGGACTGTGTTGGTTCTCCTCTGGAGTTTGCTATCCGCTGAGTCTATTGCCATCATTGACTGTGTTATCTTGTGCCGGATTACCTCAAGTGACTTTCTATTATTGCAGTGCTGTTCAGTCATTTATATATTGTGCATATTATTGTGGATCAAGTTTAAGGTGTCCGTGTATCTCCTGTATTGCAGTCTCTCCCCGTGCTCCTCCTCACATATATATTCAGTGATACAACTTGCTAGAGGCAGACCACTGATCCCTGTTTCCTGTGTCACCTGTTCCAGTATCCTCTCACATAGCAGTGGTACAACTTGCTAACGCAGACCACTGACTCCCCGGATACCTCCACTTGGATTCCATTCCTTCACTCAGACAGCGGTACAACTTGCTATCCGCAGACCGCTGACTCTCATCACCTCCTCGTTTCTGTTGGACATTCCTCCTCACTATAGCAGTGGTACAACTTGCTACCGCAGACCACTGACTACCTTCACGTGTCCTTTGTCCATACAGTTCCTCGTGTATTACTACCTCCATATTACCAGTGCTGCTAGTCATAGACTTTCCTGAGCATCTCATCATCTGCTATTTCCTGTTCCGTGATCACCCTGCTACCAGAGTACCATATTACCACCTATACTGCTCTGGTAAGCCTATCACCTGGTGATCCCTGGGTAAAGACTCCTAGTGCCCGTGACAGTAAGATCAGGCCATGACAGACCCAGATACGGAACCTACAGCCAAAGAGATGCTGCAGCATCTGGTCACCCGTGTGGAGCAACAGGATGCTCGCCAACAGCTGTTACTTCAATGTTACCAATCGTTAGCCTCCCAAGGACCATCTGGACAACCTGTTACAGCTAATGTTGAAGCTCCTGTGCTTTCCTCCGTTTCCCCAGTGCCATCCCAGGTGTCTACAGCTCCCACGCTTCACCTGCCTACTCCGTCAAAATACGATGGAGACCCCAAAACTTGTAGGGGTTTTCTTAACCAATCCTCAGTTCATTTTGAGCTCCAACCTCAAAATTTTTCTACCCATCGTTCCAGAGTGGCCTATCTTATCTCATTGTTCTCTGGACAAGCTCTGGCTTGGGCCTCCCCTCTGTGGGAGAGAAACGATCCTATACTACAAGATAGTGCCAAATTCATTTCTACGTTCCGAAGTGTGTTCGATGAACCAGGTCGTGTGACCTCCGCTGCTTCCAGCATTCTTCGTTTAAGACAAGGTTCTCATACAGTAGGCCAGTACGTCATTCAATTTAGGATCTTAGCCTCTGAACTTCAGTGGAACACTGAAGCATTAATTGCCGCCTTCTGGCAGGGGCTCTCCGATAAAATTAAAGATGCACTGACTACCCAAGAGCTTCCTTCGTCACTAGAAGATTTGATCTCTCTTTGCCATCGTGTAGACATGAGATTTCGTGAAAGAGAATCTGAGAAAACAACCTCTGTTAAAGCACCTCTTCGTTCAACCCCTCAATTTCGTCCAGCTTCACCTTCTGTGATTCCCATGGAGATAGGACGTTCCAAATTATCTTTAGAAGAGAGGAAACGAAGAGTAAAGAATAGACTCTGTATCTATTGTGCTGATTCCACACATATGCTCAGTTCTTGCCCTAAGAAATCGGGAAATGTCAGGCCCTAACTAGTTCTGGAGAGGTGAAGTTAGGGTCCCTGGAGTCCTCTCCATCTTCTATGAAATTAAAAGTCTGCGCTTTTGATGTTACGATTTCCTTTGCTACCAAATCCTTTGAGTCACAGGCATTGATTGATTCTGGAGCAGCAGGAAATTTCATTTCTAAATCCCTAGTGAATCAATGGTCCCTACCAGTGATTACTTTAAAAACACCAATTACTGTGACTGCTATAGATGGATCACGTCTCATCAATGGTCTCATCACCCAGAGTACGTCTCCAGTAACACTTCAGATTGGTGTGCTGCACCATGAAGAAATTTCGTTTTTAATATTTCCAGTTATGACAAGTCCGATTGTCTTAGGCCTTCCATGGCTTCAGTGTCACTCTCCCCAGATTGACTGGCGCACTCCTCAAGTTACGTCTTGGGGAGCTGAATGTCATCATCGTTGCCTTTCCCAAGTCATTCCTCTTAAAGTACAGCAATCTTCCATCTCGTCTTCCTCACCGGGACTCCCTCCTCAGTATGCTTCATTTGCCGATGTGTTTGATAAAGCTCAGTCTGAACGTCTTCCTCCTCATCGTTCTTGGGATTGTCCGATCGATCTTCTACCTGGCAAGACTCCTCCCAGGGGTCGGGTCTATCCACTTTCGTTACCTGAAACTCATGCCTCATCTGAGTACATACAGGAGAATCTCCAGTGAGGGTTTATTCGACCTTCCACCTCTCCCGCTGGAGCCGGGTTCTTCTTCGTTAAAAAGAAGGATGGATCACTACGCCCCTGCATAGATTTTCGTGGACTCAACGCCATTACTATTAAGAATCGGTATCCCATTCCGCTGATCACTGAGTTATTTGATCGCATCAAGGGAGCTCGGATCTTTACCAAGTTGGATCTTCGTGGTGCCTACAATTTAATTAGAATCCGTTCCGGTGACGAATGGAAGACAGCGTTCAACACCAGAGATGGGCATTATGAATATCTAGTAATGCCTTTCGGGTTTTGCAATGCCCCCGCTGTTTTCCAAGGCTTCATTAATGAGATCTTTCGGGACTTATTATATGTATGTGTCGTTGTCTACCTGGACGACATATTGATCTTTTCACAGGACCTGCCTTCTCATCACCAACATGTGGCAGAGGTCCTCTCCAGACTCCGGAAAAATTCATTGTTCTGTAAATTAGAAAAATGTTCATTCGAGTTGCCCCAGATTCCATTCTTGGGGTATATAGTTTCCGGAGTTGGCCTGAAGATGGATCCAGACAAGGTGAATGCTGTATTACATTGGCCCCAGCCAACTACTCTTCGTGCTATCCAGCGTTTTTTAGGTTTCGCCAATTACTATAGACGCTTCATTCAAGACTTCTCATCCATTGCATCTCCTATTGTGGCCCTGACTCGTAAAGGGGCTAATACTAAGCAATGGTCATCTGAGGCTCTCCAAGCCTTTCAAATTCTTAAAGAGTCCTTCTCCTCTGCTCCCATTCTTCGACAGCCTGATGTGACACTTCCCTTCTTCCTAGAAGTAGATGCCTCTAATGTGGGCTTAGGAGCCATTCTCTCCCAACGCTCGGAGCAACAAAAATTCCATCCTTGTGCCTTCTACTCTCGGGGTCTCCTGCCTGCAGAGAAAAATTATACGATCGGGGACAAGGAGTTGCTGGCTATCAAAGTTGCATTAGAGGAGTGGAGATATTTATTGGAAGGAGCTCGCCATCCGGTGACGATTTTCACGGATCATAAGAACCTGTCATATCTACAATCTGCCCAATGCTTGAATCCTCATCAAGCAAGATGGTCTCTTTTCTTTTCCCGTTTTGAATTAATTATAACCTTCAAACCAGCGGCCAAGAACAAAAAAGCTGACGCTCTATCTCGAGCTTTTGTGACGTCCGCTGACGTTGAAGAGGTTCCCAACCATTCTATTCTAGACCCCAAATGTATCTCGCTGGCTGCTTCGTCCACCAAAATGCTACCATTTGGGAAGACCCTCGTGCCTCCTACTCTGAGGAGGAAAATCCTTTCGTGGTTCCATGCCTCTCGTTTTTCTGGACACGCTGGTGAACGCAAGACCTTTGAGATTCTCATTCGAAGTTACCGGTGGCCTTCGATGAGGAGAGACGTCAAAGAGTTCATTGCTTCCTGTGATTTATGTTCCCAGTTTAAATCCTCCCGCAGAACTCCAGCAGGGTTGCTGCGACCACTACCCATTCCGTCCAAGCCCTGGACCCATATTAGTATGGATTTCGTTACTGATTTGCCACCTAGTAAGAATTATAATACTATTTGGGTAGTGGTAGACAGATTTTCGAAGATGGCTCATTTTGTCCCTTTGTCTGGTTTGCCTTCCTCGTCTACTCTGGCTGAACATTTCGTTAAAGAAATCTTTCGTATCCATGGATGTCCGTCTGAGATTGTGTCAGATAGAGGAGTTCAATTCGTTTCCAGATTCTGGCGGGCCCTTTGTAAAACCTTGGGCATACGATTAGCACTCTCATCTTCTTACCATCCGCAATCTAACGGACAAACTGAACGGGTCAATCAAGATCTCGAGACCTTTATAAGGATGTTCTCATCAGCCAATCAAGACAACTGGGTAGAATTGCTTCCTTGGGCTGAATTCGCCCATAACAACATGTACCATGAGTCATCATCCAAAACTCCATTCTTTGTGGTCTACGGTCACCATCCGTCTTTTCCGGAATTTCCTGCCCTCCCTCCCACCCAAGTTCCTGCTGTAGAGACTGCTTGTCAGACCTTCAAAAATATCTGGTCTCAGGTCAAAACCTGTTTAAAGAAGACATCTAACAAATATAAGTCTTTCGCAGATAAGAAGAGGCGGGCTATTCCACCACTAAAAATTGGAGATCGTGTCTGGTTATCTACCAAAAATATTCGTTTGAAGGTCCCATCTATGAAATTCGCTCCTCGTTTTATTGGTCCATATAGGATCATTCAAGTTATCAATCCAGTTTGTGTTAAACTTCTACTCCCTAAGAATCTTCGGATTTCCAATGCCTTCCATGTGTCCTTGCTCAAACCTCTCATCATCAACCGTTTCTCGACTCCTCCTTCAGCACCTCAGCCAGTTCAAGTTCATCAGGAGGAAGATTTCGAGATTACTGAGGTATTGGATGCAAAAATTTCGCTAGGAGTTCTCCGTTTCCTCGTTCATTGGAAGGGCTTTGGTCCTGAAGAGCGTTCATGGATCAAAGCTGAAGATCTCAACGCCCCAGCTCTTCTGAAGAAGTTTTATTCCAAAAATCCGGACAAGCCCGGTTCCAGGCGTTCTGTGCCCACCTTTAAAAGGGGGGGTACTGTCACTCACCGGACTGTGAGTGCTTCTTCCCGGACATTTAGGAACCGTGGCCGTCCTCCATCCTGAGGGTCTGCGCATGCGCAGCCCTTTCAAACCCTTCAGTACATGTTCCTTTAACTTAATTGGCAGATCAGGCAACACTCCCTATATTAAGCACCTGTGGTCAATACCACGTTGCCTGATCTTGGAGTCTCATTCCCCATGAGTCTCTGAAGGTGTTCCTGTGTTTCCTCGTGTATTCAGCGCTGCTGATTCCTGTGGTTTCCAAACCACTTCTACCTCTGTGGTTTCCAAACCACTTCTACTCCTGTGGTTTCCATACCACTTCTACTCACCTGTGCATCATCGTGACTGTTAGCTGATTCCTATCCGCTGCCTCCGTGCACTACAGTCTTCAAGCCACTTCAACTCTACTATATATCATTGTGACTGTTAGCTGATTCCTATCCGCTGCCTCCGTGCACTACAGCCTTCAATCTACATCAACTCACCTGTGCATCATCGTGACTGTTAGCTGATTCCTATCCGCTGCCTCCGTGCACTACAGTCTTCAACCTTCAACTCGTCTGTGTTTCATCGTGACTGTTTGGCTGATTCCTATCCGCTGCCTCTGTGCGCTTCAGTCTTCAGCTCATCTCAACTCTCCCGTGTTTCCTCGAGACTGCTACAACTATTCCTATCCGCTACTCTCCGTGATCAACAGTTCCAGCTCAGCTCTGCTCTCCCGTGTTCCATCGTTACTGCACCTGCTGGTTGCTATTGGCTACCTCCGTGTATCTGCAGAGTCCTGCTGCTGCTACTCCTCAGCTCTACTCATCCTTCAACAGCTGATCCGCTCTCCATGCTTTCCTGTGTTCCCGCTGGTCTCTACCCGCCTGTCAGCATCGGATCTGCGCCTCACTACTTTCTTCTCAGCTAGACCATCGCTACTCTTCAGGGTCCTCCAGGAGTCCAGTTCTACATACTACTGCTTCCTGAGTATTTGTTCCCCTGCTGGTCTACCTACCTGTGCGCTGCACCTACTTGACTACCGCTTCACCCATCCAGGGACTTCGCATCCTGCCGGCCTCCAGCCGTTCAGGTATCTCTGCACTCCTGTCTGACAGCCTGCTTCTGAACCACGGTATGCATACTTCTCATTGACTGTGCTGGTGTATTGCATATCTTGCTGGACTGTGTTGGTTCTCCTCTGGAGTTTGCTATCCGCTGAGTCTATTGCCATCATTGACTGTGTTATCTTGTGCCGGATTACCTCAAGTGACTTTCTATTATTGCAGTGCTGTTCAGTCATTTATATATTGTGCATATTATTGTGGATCAAGTTTAAGGTGTCCGTGTATCTCCTGTATTGCAGTCTCTCCCCGTGCTCCTCCTCACATATATATTCAGTGATACAACTTGCTAGAGGCAGACCACTGATCCCTGTTTCCTGTGTCACCTGTTCCAGTATCCTCTCACATAGCAGTGGTACAACTTGCTAACGCAGACCACTGACTCCCCGGATACCTCCACTTGGATTCCATTCCTTCACTCAGACAGCGGTACAACTTGCTATCCGCAGACCGCTGACTCTCATCACCTCCTCATTTCTGTTGGACATTCCTCCTCACTATTGCAGTGGTACAACTTGCTACCGCAGACCACTGACTACCTTCACGTGTCCTTTGTCCATACAGTTCCTCGTGTATTACTACCTCCATATTACCAGTGCTGCTAGTCATAGACTTTCCTGAGCATCTCATCATCTGCTATTTCCTGTTCCGTGATCACCCTGCTACCAGAGTACCATATTACCACCTATACTGCTCTGGTAAGCCTATCACCTGGTGATCCCTGGGTAAAGACTCCTAGTGCCAGTGACAGCCAGAAACCAAACTGGCTTTGTCCATTTCAATTAATATTGTACAGTCTATAACGGCTGAATTTTTTTGTTTTTTCAACAAGTGGAGGGGGGCCTATAGAGACAGAAAGCAAACTGCCTTTTTCCATTTCTTTACATATTTATGTCACGGGCACTAGGAGTCTTTGCCCAGGATATCACCAGATGATGATCTTACCAGAGTAGTGTGGGTTACACAGTGGTCCTCTGGTAGCAGGGTGACTAGCGGAACATATGACTCAGCAGATGGCGAGAGGATGCAAATAGAAAAGTCAATGACTAGCAGCAATCTGGTTAATGATTAGGTAGATATGAACACGAGGATCTTGATGGACGTGAAGAAGTGCAGGAAGGTAACAGGGAAGTCAGTGGTCTGCGTACAGCAAGTTGTACCACTGTTTATAGTGAAGAGACTTGTCCAGGTGGAGTTAGGTAGCGGGAAAGTCAGTGGTCTGCGTATAGCAAGTTGTACCACTGCTTATGGTGAGAGGACTTGTCCAGGTGCAGGTAGGTAGCGGGGAAGTCAGTGGTCTGCGTATAGCAAGTTGTACCACTGCTTGTAGTGAGAGGACTTGTTACTGGTGCAGGTAGGTAACTGGGAGTCAGTGGTCTGCGTACAGCAAGTTGTACCACTGCTATAGGTGGGGATAGGTACAGGTGTCGATGAGTGTAAACATAGAATGTAGACACTGAGAGCACAAGGAACTTGATCCCAAACAATATGCACAAGTCTATGTTGGTGTGGCAGGCGCTGCTTGACAGAGATGAATTCACTACTGGAATCCAGGCTAATAGCAGAAGGTCAATTAGCATATGTATCTCACGACTTAACAAAGAGGTAAACTTCCCAGCAGATATGCGGAGTAATAACACAGTCTCAGGGAGATAGAGGATTCCGTGGGTAAGTGGAGAACAGTTCAAGCGGATATGCAGTAAACTAATACAGTCAATAGAAAGTAAGCATACCGCGGTTCAGTTGAGCAGGCTGTCCACGAGAGAATACAGGAACAGCTGAGCGGCTGCACGCCAGCACGAGTAAAGAAACTACAGGTGAGTGGTAGCGGTAATCAGGGTCCGGGTCAGCACACAGGCAGAGAACTTGACACGGGTAGAACAATGATGAGCAATGCAGGAATCACTGGAGATAGCGAACACGAGTAGAACACTGGAGGTAATAGCGGACTGGAAGCCGCAGATGATTAGAGCAGGAATCAGCAGGGAACTGAAGACATAGTAGAACACGGGAGACTTGTAGCGGTCTGGAAACCGGCAGGAATCAGCAGGGAACTGAAGACATAGTAGAACACAGGAGACTTGAAGCGGTCTGGAAACCGGCAATGAGTTGAGCAGGAATCGGCAGGAAGCTGAAAACATAGTAGAACACAGGAGACTTGAAGCGGTCTGGAAACCGGCAATGAGTTGAGCAGGAATCAGCAGGAAGCTGAAAACATAGTAGAACACAGGAGACTTGAAGCGGTCTGGAAACCGGCAATGAGTTGAGCAGGAATCGGCAGGAAGCTGAAGACACGGAGAAGTACACAGGAACACCTTCAGAGACTCACAGGGAATGAGACTCCAAGATCAGGCAACGAGGTAATGAACACAGGTGCTTTAAATAGGGAGCGTTGCCTGATCAACCAATTAACTAAAAGCAAAGGTCAGAAGAGTTCTTAGGAACTGCGCATGCGCAGACCATCAGGATGGCGGGCGGCCACGGTTCAGGATAGGTGCTGGCAGGAATACTGGAGAGCCACGCACCAGTGAAGAGGCACTCACGGTCCGGTGAGTGACAATTTAACTATAAGTGTAGGGTGTAATATACATCCAAAGATGATGGCTGCATTGCCAATATGCATAGATGGAGAGGAAGACAATCTGTTTTGTGTGTAGAATAAATGAAGGCCTACCTGCCAGGAATTAAACTTTTTTTTTGATAATTTATTAGCTTTACAATTAGATTACTTATCTATGAAACAGGTGGAGCACTAAATTGGGTTATTGTAGGCCCAAAAACATTGATTTTCCAACAAAATAGCAAAACAAAACCAAAACACGCAATGGCGGTTTTGCAAAACCAAAACCAAAACACGACGGTAATCCAGATCCAAAACCGAATACAAATCCAAAACACGGGGGTCAGTGACCATCTCTACTTTATAATAACTATTTATTTTACAAGAGAGACTATTACATTAAAAAAACAGGAACTGCGATGGGAACCAGATTCGCTCCCAGCTATGCCTACTTATTTATGGCTTATTGGGAACATCACCATATTGTGGATAGACTGGGTGCTGGTCTGGTGTCCTGGAAAAGATATATAGATGATGTTCTTTTTCTATGGAAGGGTGATAAATTCTCTCTGGATATATTTTGTGCCAGTTTGAATATTAATCAGTGGAATATCAAATACACTTTTAATATTAGCCAGACTTCAGTACAATTTTTGGATCTTGAGATCTATATTAAGGACTTATTGATACAAACGAGATGTTACCGTAAACCTACGGATACTAATTCATTTATTCTATGTAGCAGTCAACACCATGGTAACTGGCTGAAGATTATCCCTATAGCCAGTTTTTACGACAAAGGAGAAACTGTTCAGAGGATATTAACTTTGAAACTCAGATGACATGTATGTATCAGGAGTTTAAAGAACAAGGCTATGAAAGTCCCATCTTAAATGTAGCAAAAGAAAGCAAGAAAAATGAAAAGACTAGATACCATATTTCCCCATGTATAAGACGCACCCATGTATAAGACGCACCTTAATTTTGGGGCCCAAAATGAAAAAAAGATGTATTACATAAAGACTGACAGCTCCGAGACTGTGGGAGGCGCCTGACGGACCTTAAGGTCCTTTTGCCAATCAGCGGGGACACGCTGTTCCAAACAGCCAGCTGGGGGGGCTAAGACACCATCTCGGTTGGTCGCATAATTTGTGCTCTCCCACTCAGAGGATTCATATTCTGCCTTACCTTTGAGCCTACAATCGGCCAGCAGCACCTGGGTAGTGGAGAACACTTGATGGACCCGCTGGTGACACTTGTTTGCTTCCTGAGATGATTGGGGACACGCTGTTCCATACAGCAAGCGGGGACATGCTGTTCCATACAGCAAGCGGGGACACACTGTTCCATACAGCCAGCGGGGGACACGCTGTTCCATACAGCCAGCGGGGACACGCTGTTCCGATTAGCTTGGACTCCTCTCTCACACCAGGTGCCGACTTCTTCATTGAGGTAAGTAGCGCTTGCAGTGTATAAGACGCACCTTTTTTTTAGACCCAAAATTTGGGGGGAAAAGGTCTTATACATGGGGAAATACGGTATGTTACATTGTAATAGAGTAAAGGAAGGTAAAAGTGACAATGGTTCTCATTTGGCTTTTATTTCAAGATTTAGTCAGTCTTCTAAACAATTAGAGAAAATAATGAGTAGACATTGGCATGTATTAGGAAAAGATCCATATTTGTCTAACATTATTCTGAGTAAACCTAATTTTATCTATAGACGGGTGTTAAAGTTGAAGGATAAATTGGTGAAAGGTCCAACAATCAATAATATTCCAACAGGAAAAGTCCTATCAAAAGGATTTTTTAGATGTGGATGTTGTACAGCTTGCAAAAATGTACCATGTGATAAGAACAAAACTGTTGAATGTATGGTACATGATCAAGTGTTTAAAATTAATCATTTTAGTACATGTGACACGGATCATATTATCTACCTTCTAGAATGCCAGTGCGGTCTATTTTATGTAGGGAAAACTTCCCGCCCATTGAAAAAACGCCTATACGAACATTGTTGCAATATTAAGTTGGGTTTTGAATTGCATTCGGTATCCAAACATTTTAAGCTTTGTTACAATTCCTCAACAACTGGTATAAAGAATTTTTTGGGCATAGATGTCGTTAAAAGAATTGGAATAATAGGGATCTGGACAACCTCTTATCTAAAAAGGAAATGTCCTGGATTTTTAAATTGAATTGCTTAATACCGGTGGGTCTCAATAAAGACTTTGAGTTAAATAAATGATGATGATGATGATGATGATGATGAAAGGGCTTTTTATAACTTTTGATTTGACTTTTAATATATATTTTTTCTGTTTTGTCCTTTTTTCTTTTATGCTAGAACTAATTTTCTATACAAAGGATCACTATTGCTTGAATTGAAAAGAAGAAAGAAGATTTTCATACACGTTTAGTTATTGCATATTATGTTATGTATATTATGATTTACGATGTATTTGCCTTCCGTATATCAGAACTATCTATTTGTATTCATAAAACAAAGGCATCCCAATCTTAATTGATTTATAATGGCATAGTGGAAAACACTTAAAAAACTGTGAGTTACTTTTTAACCTTAGTGCTAATTACATTATTGAAGTACTTATCTCCTAATATTTATCCTCTATTACATGTTGGCCCTAATGTATATCGGATAAAGATACAAAAATGCAATATGGATTTATACATTGTTTGTTTAGGATAAGGTATACCCATCTCTATGTGATCAGTATTTCAAGCATATGAGTAGTTATATTATGGTAAAAACATTACCCTACATAGATGAAGGTGATCCTCCTTCTGTACGCATGCGCAAACTTCACAATGAGGCTTAGTTTCATCACTTTGTTGGTGGAACGCAGGTCTCTTTGCGCATGCGCAAGCCTTAGATTAAGACTTGATGGAGTGTTTTCTTATTTAAGACGTAAATTGTATTTGTTTTATTTTATATTGGATGTTAATATTGACGTTTTATATCGGATGTAATATTGATGATATATGTATGTATCAATTTTGGTGTGGAATTGATTTGAATACACATTTACCTTGTAATTATGCAAATTAAGTCACAGGTGCATCCGGTAGGGGTATAAATATAACCGTGTTTCGGATGTATCCATTACCTTGAAAAAGACTTTCTTAAGTTGAAACGCGTCGGTGGTTGGAGGACAGGAGTATCGGCAACCCAGTTCCGCATCTGAACATCTATGTAGAGATTTTCTTTGGATCTCGTTCCGGAACAATGTTTATCCTGTGTTAATCATTACCTGTTATCTGGTATGAGCAACCGCATCTCTTGTCTTGTGTGATTTTTATTCTTATTTATATTTTTTAATAAATCTGACTGTTTGAACATACTGCACCAGATTTTGTTTTGTTTTATTCTTCTATTATGCACACGGTTTATGGCTGAGAGGGGTAGTGAAGTCGAATCGTTTTAACAATCTACCTACCACGTTGTGCACCTAACACATATTGGAATAGAAGATCGTTCTCCTCACAAGTACCTGCTATGCTGACAGCTTTACAATTGTAAGTTTATTGAGAACAGGACACCTGGAAACTCCTATCGTGTCCCTCTATACATGCCTAAGTGGAATATTAAGAACGGTGTGTGAGCCTATATAAACAAACTTTTGTTGCTGGTTGTTTATATTGTCATCCATTTGGACAATCAGATATATAGTTAGCTCTCCACAGTTTTCCATTCTGTTTATGAGATTTCAATAGCTCTGAAAATATCCCTACTATATTTTTTGTTATCTTTATTACTCTCAACCTATGTGCAGTTGTTTGGGTTTTTCTTGAGCTGCAATTTTATATAACACACTTGGTACTTGACCAATATTTATCTATCAAGACTATATCCCAGTTGAGGACATCTCATGGCTCATCAACTGCGGTCCCCTGGGCATTCCGATTGAGACTCCCAGCACCGCCTGTAGGATTCCTGCTCTTTTCTGTGAGGTCGCTATTTCCCCCAGCGCTCCCAGCCAATCCTGTAGTACTGCTCGTCTGGCGTTGGTTACTCCGGGTGTAGTGATTGGGGTTTGCCCCTGTGGGGGAGTCACTGATTCATCCTCCTCCACCCCTGACTCTTTCATCTAATTCTTTTGGGCTCTTTCCCACTCCATTAATCGGGCCAACAGCACCTCTTAGATTTAAGAGTCCTCATACCTCTTGTAAAATACCTGCAGGTGTTGTTTTTTCGCCCTGTGATAAGTTTTCTCCCTCTCATCAAGCCTGCTCATGTCTGCCTCTGTGACCATATTTGAGGAATCCCCTACTAGTTCCCATGTTGATACCGGTGCTGAGCCTCTGTTGCCGCTCATCCTTTCAGAGCCTGACCGTATCAGAATATGAGTCCCTGCGCTCTACCCAATGTCGGGACTGTGTGATCCCACTGTCTGACTCCAAATGTGAGGATATTGAGTTTTTTAGAACCAAAGTTCATAAGGTTACCTGGCCCCCTTAGGTTCAGAAATTACATATGCAAGGAGCAGAACGAAAGATACAATTCTATCTTTACTTTTCTTACAGTAAAACAACAGAATATAAAACTGCACACTTTAAGCCATATTTCAGCAGATCACCAGTGTCAATAGGAGTCGCAGGAAGGTTCCCCATCCACCTTAGCCACGCAAAGTTCCACAGGCAAAAGAGTCTGTCAACAGAAGGTCCAGGGAGTCTTGGTATCTTGCTCTCCATCATCGGGGTGGGGTTATGGGTATCAGTCTCTCCACTCCTGTGGGCGCACCAATTTGCCTAGAACCTGGCGAGTATCTCCCAATGGAGTGAGGTTATGACAGGTCCCAAGATGGAAAGCAACCTGCTTTGCGAGGTACAGGACAGTGATGACCACTGGGTCTGCTGGTAGAGAACAGAAACTCAACACCAGTCAGCCCCACACCTTCAAGGAATCAATCCTGAGAATGTATACCCCCTCCCTCCTGGAGTGGCTCCTTATATCCATGGTCCATTTCCCACAGTGTTTTACCTCCCCAGTGTTTTCCCTCTGCTGGGTCTCTCCTTAAACATTGGTGGGTGCTGGACCAGGGGGGTTCAAGTGGGAGTGAAGATGAGCTGGCCTTCCACAGTGCGTGCCCTGCTGTGTCCATGCCACAATGTTTGGGCCAGTCCTGTGAAAGACATAGCTAATACTTATCTTTTCCCACCTCCAGATCTTGGCTAACACACAGTCCCTCCTGAAATTAACCTCTTCCATGGTTTTATTACGTGTCAGGGCTTTCAGTTGTCCCTCGCTTCTTGTCCCTTCCTTCTTATTCCCCCATGTGTCCGCAATACGTTCTCCCTCTGTCTGCTGGGTGCAATTTAAGAACTGGTCCTGGGGTGACAATCCATATAATCTGTGCGAGAATGACAGGTCAGTGGAAGATGTTATCTTGGCATTGTGGCCCGGCTCCGTCACAGGTGGGTTGCTGAGAAATCCCCACACACTCAAATCGCAAATGTTCTATGGTGTCGAACATTGCGTTGTCAGGCTCCATAGTAAAATTTAGATAGAGTCCTGCAAAGCCGCTCTAGCCCTCTGTCCATCCCTCTTATTGCCCAGAAGAGGCTTTCGCTTTGCTCTTTTGAGAGCCGGGCCCCTTAGCAACCTCTTTAGTTCCACCTGTTCTGGGAACATACCTATGTTTTAATGAACTTTGTCTTCAACAAAATGGCCACTGTTATTGTTCTTACTCATTTTTTGGCTCTAGTGTATTGTTCTTAGTTATGTTTCCGCTTCAATTTTCTTCTGTGATTTTAGGATAAAAGAAAATGCAGAAAGAAAGTTACCTGTGCTCATCTGCAGATTCTTGGCTGCTGACAGTGATATGAAGTATTGGGTGAGTAACTGTAATTTTCTTTATTTAAATTGGATGTGAGAGGAAGTTTAATATTCATTTTGTACAGTTATATCAATTTCCAAAGTATTTTATTAATTTGGTAAGTTGGTCAAGATGTATTTATGTAAATATAAATGTGTAGTGTTTTACATAAAGTACTTTATGCCTCACACTTCTTTAATAATTTATTTTTTGTTTAAAAATACGTTATTATATTTATGTACATTGTACTTTTCTAATTTATTATTATTGTGTCAAGTTTTTATTTTTTTCCTTTGTTCCAAAATCAAGCATTTGGACCCCCCCCTCCAGGGGCAAACGCAGGATTTGTAGAGGGAAATTTCCACACCATGCCGCCAGTGGGCGTGACAAGCATGCATGGGGGCGTGGTTATAATTTTAGACATTGCTTTGCTGCACTCCAACTCTTCCTATCCCCATAATATACATGGGCAATGCTGCGTGCACTACTGTTAGGTGCATGCAGCTCTACCTTTTCAAGTAGAGCTGTGTGAAGCGGTGGCAGGGTTCAGCCACCTCAATTATACAATTTCCTAGGCTTGGAGGGGGGTTTGCAGGCACTAGGAAACATTTGTAGTGCCAGTTACCCAACACTGCTGTAGACTATTCCACCATCAATTTGTCACATCAAAATTACTAGGTCATTTATCAGTCCTGTGTGTAAGACAAAAAATGGCTAAATAAAAGATGAACATGTATATAACAAATAACAGTTGTATTAGTAAAATATAATTACATCATAATACAGAAGAGTTAAACATACATAATGTAATTGTTTAAGAAAAATACAAAGTCAAAATATTCGAATAGATATATGCTATATGTAAACTTCTAACTCAAATGCCACATCTTTTGTTTGTATTTTAACATGTAAAATAAAAATCTGATTAACTGAAAATGACAAATAACTTTTACAGATGATTAATTTCACCCTGAAGGTTGTCGGTAGACACGTCCAAAGCAGGACTCTTCTAGCGACTATAGACCTCCGAAATGAAAATCGGTGCTCGATGTGAGATCCATCATTCCACTGTGGTACCCTGTAGTTGTGTATATAGCCAGCTTTGTTACAGAATGCTTATTACAGGTATTTTAGAAATGTGGCATTTATATATAGCACAGTTCTAACTAAGGGTTGCAAGTGTGCATAGATACTCAGTATCATTATAAAGTGCACCATTGTTCCTTAATAAGAGATTCTAAAATGACACTGCGAGTGGACATATAGTTCTTACCCATTTTCCACCCAAAATCTTAAACTGACTTTGCTTGTGCTCCTCATCTTGAATCTGTTAAAATTAACTGGATACCTGGGACGTCTCCTAAAACTTCGGGTTTATTTTTACCTTATTTAGAAGCCCAATAATTTCAGGTCACATAGGAGCACTAACATATGAAAGCTACAATCTAAATGGTGGGTAATATCCACACAATCTGGTTCCTGTACGTTATCATGTATACAACACTACAACACTGCTTACATGTTGTATATACGTACTGGACAAGATTCTATGTCATACAATAGTGTTTCTAGAGTATTGTTGTAAGACACTTAAGTCAAATACAATCATACAGTATCTGGGTGAGCCAACTGTTCGATAGTCATATACTAAAGAAATAGACCTGAACTAGACTGCCATAGCTAACTTTGATGGAATTCAAAGATTTGTGAGAAAACAACCTAGATACAAGTATACCAACATATTTCTAGATAGGAAACCTCATAAACATAATACAAGACAGAGGGGTATAAATTGTACATTTACTCCAGTACTACTCCAGTTCCTATTTTAATAACAATTATTAGCACTCGGAATGCATAGTACAGCCTGGTCTTTCT
Organism: Mixophyes fleayi; assembly: GCF_038048845.1. NCBI lineage: Eukaryota > Metazoa > Chordata > Amphibia > Anura > Limnodynastidae > Mixophyes > Mixophyes fleayi. The sequence continues at coordinate 52,619,338 of NC_134405.1, read as the reverse complement.
CATATTATTTCACCCTTGAATAGGGCAGTTCTTTAAATGTCAGGAGCTGATTACTCAATTTATATATTTTCTGACATGCAATATATAATATAAATTGAATTATAGATGAAACAATACCTTACATAAAAACAAAGTTACTTATATGTTTTATTTCAAGTTATATTCTGTGTAAACCCATTACCTATCAAACACTCTTAAAGAATCTGTGTTTGTAAATGCTGAACTGAGAGGACATATTGAAACATGCTGACATTTTTCTGAAACAGGGTACAACCTGATATAAGATTTGTTTAGTGAATCGTAGAATACGGTGGAATTAGCTATATCACTTTTATTAGTCTGGATACGTAATGTATTTATCTCCCATCTTAGTCAATTAAATGTCCCCCTGCATTTTTCCTCCAAGATTATCCATCTTTTGGGTTTTATGTACTGATTTGTATGACATATCTACTCCAATGGCTCCCTAAATTTTTAATATCATCCACTCTATAAATTATACAAGTTGTTTTGTATACTGTATGTGTCGGTATTTGTGTATAATAAGCTTTACTACTATAAGAATTTTGTAACTTGAAATATTGGGAGATACTGAGATTAAGTTCTAGTTTAGCACCATCTAGTTTGCTATGTAGCGATAGCCTGCTCAGTCTCTTGCTATCCATGTCCTTTACATTTTATTTTACACAAGGGGTTGTTATATTACCTTGTGATGTTTCCTTCTCTGCATCATTTTTATCATTTGATGCATATTGAAGGCATGTTAAATATACTAATGACTTGCAACCTGGTTTGTGTGCCTGGTATGTGTTCTGCTGAGAAGCACTGCAATTCCCAGAATCCAGTTCTGCTGTATGTTGTCAAGAATAATACAAAATGTGTATGTATACTAACAGGTAATATGTCACAGCAATTTTACACAACCAATATACTTATAAAATACATTGCTATTAAACAAAGTAGCGGGCTGCTTTACTGTCAAGGTGTTCAAAATTGTGGGGCGGGTTTTGTCCATCAGCTTTACAAATTTACAAAAGTTCTTTATATATAAAATATATTCGATATTGGCACCATTTTATTTTCTTTGTGAGACGGTGTAATATACTTCATATGTGTGGTTTGATCAATTGTCCTCTGATGGGCTGTGTTGATGGTGTTCCCATTCCTCTCTTCTTCACTGAATGTTAAGTTTGACAAAGGCATCATTTGAATATCCATTTTTAGATCTGTTTTACATATAGCCATGTATATTTGTATTAATGGGATACTAATTCTCCGCCACAACCTGTGTGTGAATAGAATATATTGAAGGAATTAGTTCCCATCCAATGGGAGTTCAGAATCTGAGCCAACTGGTGAGTTCCAAGTGTAAACTTCTGTGCACAAGGCACTGTGAGGAGATCCTAATGAAGGACTGGAACATCTGATCTTAGTACAGGGGTTGGTTCTAGCCCATCTCCTCAGGTACAACATTGAGGATGATATCTTCATTTCCTCGTCGCACCACGATGGAGAGTGTTTCACTGATCTTCACTGCTTCGCTCACCTCCTCGGTAGTGGCCACCATTTTTCCATTAATGCTGATAATAACGTCATGATCCTTCATACCCGCACTGCACAGGACAATAAGGCAAAACATGAAAATGAGAGAAATCAGGCAGACATCTTATGCAGGTGGTATATGTAATGTAAATTATGCATAGATCAGTAATAGTTGAATGATGCCTAATCACTAGCCACCATCTCGGCCTTGTGTATTTCGCTTCTCACACCTTTTTATTACTGCGCCACTGCCCTTCTCCCTTCCTTCCTGCACCACTGTCACATCATAATGCTACCTTGCTATCTCATTGTCCCTTCTATTGGTGTTTCACTCTCTATCCTCTTTGTCTCTACTACTCGTTGAACTCTCCTTTTCCTTCCATCCCATTTTCCTCTATCCTTTTTCATAAATGTCCTGCATTCCTACTTTCTGATACCTGCTTTATTACCATCATCATTGCTGACTCCGTCTCCCCTTATTTTCCTTGTTACATATCACTTTTAATATATCATACCTCAATTCATCTGCACTCTGTTTCACTGTTATTCTTGTTTCCTTGTCTGATTGTTGTTATACTCCTGAGTCTTTTCACTTCTTTCCCCAGTGTCTTTCTCATTCTTCCACCTCTGCCACCACTCCCAAAACTGACCCCTCTTCTAGACTTTTCCTTTTTCTTCAATATAATTCACTACCTGCTTTTCCACTGCACTATTCCTTGCTGCCCTCCTCCATTTGTTGTCTCATCACCTCCCTATCAGTATTGAAGATCGTGCTTTTGCGCTATAATGTTGGTGAATGTTAATAAATCCAGGATGTTTGGAATTTGAAGGTGAACTCTCCTTCCACTCCTGGATTTGCCTGGTCTCTCTATCATATATACATCTTTATACATTGCTCATATCACACAGTCATCTTGAGTATGTGCCTCATTCTGCAATTATGCTCTTTGTTTTCCTTAAATTTCACTGATTTCTCAATGTCTACTCTTCTACGGTCTCTCCGGTCTTTCTCCTTTATCACTCCCTCTCTTACTCCTTTTGAATTTATCATATCTCCCCAGTTAGAGGTTAGACAAGTAATTGTGCATATAGTGTTTTGGGGTGGGCTGACCCAGGCAGGGGTATTTTGGCTGTTGTCACCCCTGGCTCCGGCTGAGAGGGATCCAACATGTCTTCGTAGGAATTCTGGAGAAGAATAGGGAAAGATGCCACAAACAAAGTGCAAGATAAACATGGGTATGCACAGGCAACATAACATGAGCCCATTCCAGTACACTGGGGATAACCTGGGGAGGGGCACATTTGTTGAATATGAGGGCTAGGCAACATGCTATGCTAAAGTTCCTTTTCTGGCTTTGTCCCATCTATTACTGTCCTTCCCCTTGCCTGCCCCTTTCATTTATTGCCCTCATTCTTGCTGCTCTTTTATCTAATGTCCTTCTACTTTCACACCACCCCCCTCACTTCTAACTACTTAATATGACAATATTTTCGCCTCACCCTCCTACTGTCTGCCTATATTTATTATTATCTTTATTTGTAAAGGTCCAACATATAACACAACTGTATCCTAGTGGAGCTAACAACTTAAATTCACTACTATAGATAAACACAATGAGCAATTGATGGAAACTCACACGAACAGAGGTTGAGCAAATTCTTGTAGATAACACCTGGTCAGAATTGGTCCCACAGTCAGAGTGAAGGCCAGCAATGCTACTGCCCACTTTCCTTTTTCTTGTTGCCTCCCTTTGAGCAATGATCTATTTTCTCTTTGTTGTCATCCAGTTCTACACTCCTCATTGCCTTCTTTTCTCTACTTTCTTCTCTTCTACTATTCAACAACCAGACTCTTACTTTGCCTGCCTGGCATCAGAAGTGTAACTAAGTGTACAGGGTCTTGTACTGTAATGTTTTCACAGCTTTGAATAAGAAATTACTCTCTCACAAAATTGGGCTTTAACATGTGAAAATAATAGTGTGGGTCCTTTGCAATTAATCAGAATGTTTCTCACCTTGCAGCCGCAGTTCCCGGGATGACCTCAAACACGTAGACTCCAGAGTTGACATCAGGGAAATCTTTATCCCGCATTTTAAGCTCACGAATAAGGCTGGAAAATAAAGATGCACATACTGCAAAGCTTCCAAAATAACCACTCAATTATTTAAAGAGTGTTTGCCATCCAAATGTATTCAAAACATATTGTATTTTGCTAGTTTTATTGACTTTTACAAACATGACAGGAGCTTTATAAAGTACTCAAATGCTTTGTGAATTTGGCTTCATTCTCAGTAAATATTGGATTTATGAAATACTGCGCGTGACCTTGCAATCTTACAGCATCAGTTTAACAGCAGTCTCCTTCCACTACCTACCCCTGTATATGGCTCCCTGCGTACCTCATCTCCCTTCATAACATTGTAATTTTACATGCAACCCCTGTCCTCACTTATACAAGCACATGATCAGACAGATCACAACCTCCCCCAAGACCAGCATATTCATTTCACTCTAATTTTCTGAAATATTTTGGGGGCCTCTGAACATTCCAATGATCTGATTGGCTAAATTTAGTTCTATCTCTGCCTACATCACACTGGGATCAAATGGACATGCAGAAGTTTAAGAGTGAATATAATAAGGTTCTCTGACTCTACTGAAACTCACTTTAAAGATTTAAGTGCATGCGTTAGGTGTCTGTGTTTTTGTATAATATAAAAATGAACATTGATGTTAAACTGAAAAATGTTTACACTAGCACATCCTATACACTGAAGTCATTTACACTAAGTTGCAGGTTCTGTTGTTGCTGTTGTTACTCTTGAATTTACACATTTCCCATTGTGGACATCGTGTGGCAAAATGGTTAAGTATATGTGCATACAGTGGGACATGAGAAAATGTCAACTGGCCATTTTTTTTCTGTTGTTTCCCCGAGTGTCTCCATGTGCTGGAGAAGTGGGTGCTGGGAATGTTTAATAAATGTAAGGCCAGCCTGGGAGGTCCACAACGGGCAAATGTATCCTTCTTTATATCTTGTAAAAATTATCCATGAATGAGCTGTAGCCACCTTGGGGTAACCTAACCAGCAAAGACATGTGTGCAGCCCTTTTCCTATTACCATCTCATTCACCCCACCCTGCCAGGATGATGCAGGAGTGCCGGTGAGTGCGGAGCTCTGGATCCCACAGAAATAATAGAGTTATTACTAATTACTATTTGTTCCTGAAAATGCTATAGGCTCTGTTGGTGTCATGGGCACTAGGAGTTCTGCCCAGGATTCACCAGTTGATAATGCTTACCAGAGGGGCGGGGTTTACACAGCGGTCCTCTGGGCAGTAGGGTGAATAGTAGGAACGTATATAACAGCAGATGGAGAGAGAATGCCAATGGAATAGATGAGAGTCAGTGACTTGCAGCTATACTGGTAGGAGAGTCAGCGACTTGCAGCTGTACTGGTAGGAGAGTAGAGTGGACGTGAACAGGTGAAGGAAGGTAACGGGAGAGTCAGTGGTCTGCGGATAGCAAGTTGTACCACTGCTGTGAAGGGAAGACTTGTCCAGGTGCAGGTAGGTAGCGGGAGAGTCAGTGGTCTGCGTATAGCAAGTTGTACCACTGCTGTGATGGGAAGACTTGTCCAGGTGCAGGTAGGTAGTGGGAGAGTCAGTGGTCTGCGTATTGCAAGTTGTACCACTGCTGTGAAGGGAAGACTTGTCCAGGTGCAGGTAGGTAACGGGAGAGTCAGTGGTCTGCGTATAGCAAGTTGTACCACTGCTGTGAAGGGAAGACTTGTTAGGTGTAGGTAGGTAGCGAGAGAGTCAGTGGTCTGCGTATAGCAAGTTGTACCACTGCTGTGATGAGGTGAGGACTTGTCCAGGTGCGGATACGTGGAGGAGTGATAAGAGTCTATAACTGTAAAAATACAATTGGAGAGCAGAGGAGCTAGTCCCAAACAGATATGCAGTGTCACAGCTAATAGTCTATAGCGGGTATGGATACCGCTGCTGAGTAGAGAAGCTTGTTCAAAGCGGATATGCAGGATAACAGCTGATAGTCAATAACAAGTATGCATACCGCTGCTGAGTAGAGAAGCTTGTCCAACGAGGATATGCAGGCACAGCAGGAGAGCTGAGAGACTGTAGCGGGTATGGGAACCGCAGGTGAACAGAGCAGGATATCCAGCAGACAGCTGAAGACACGAGCAGGACACAGGAGTCAGTAGCGGGTATGGGAACCGCCGATGAGCAGAGCAGATAATCCAGCAGACAGCTGAAGACACGAGCAGGACACAGGAGTCACCTTCAGAGACTCACAGGGAACGAGACTCAAGATCAGGCAACGATACAATGGCCACAGGTGCCTTAAATAGGGAGAGGTGATTGATCCACCGATTAGGTTAAAAGCAAGATCATAAGAGTTCATGGATGCTGCGCATGCGCAGTCCATCAAGGTGGCGGATGGCCGCGGTTCAGGACAGGCACCGGCAGGAAGGATAGAGAACCACGCACCAGCGCAGAGGCACTCACGGTCCGGTGAGTCACAGTACACCCCTTTTAAAGGTGGGCACAGAACACTTGGAGCCGGGTTTGCCCGGAAACTTGGAGTAAATTTTTTTTAGAAGAGCTGGAGCGTTGAGATCATCTGCGTGGATCCAAGAACGCTCCTCTGGACCAAAGCCCTTCCAATGCACTAGGAAGCGAAGAACTCCTCGCAAAATTTTGGCATCCAGAAAATGAGTAATTTCAAACTCCTCCTCTTGATGAACTTGTACTGGCCGAGGTGCTGAAGGAGGGCCAGAGAAACGGTTGATGATAAGAGGCTTGAGTAATGACACATGGAAGGCGTTGGAGATACGAAGGTTCTTAGGTAATAGTAGTTTGAAGCACACCGGATTTATCACCTGAGTGATTTTATATGGACCAATGAAACGGGGATCGAACTTCATGGACGGAACCTTCAGGCGAATATTTTTGGTAGAAAGTCATACGCAGTCTCAAACTTTAAGTGGTGGAATAGCTCGCCTCTTTTTATCAGCAAAACACTTGTATCTGGCAGATGTCTTCTTCAGAAAGGATATAACCTGAGACCAGATAGTTTTGAAACTATGACATAAACTCTCCACTGCAGGAACTTGGGTGGGAGGGAGGGCAGGAAATTCCCGGAGAGACGGATGGTGACCGTATACCACAAAGAATGGAGTTTTTGAAGATGACTCGTGATACATATTGTTATGGGCGAATTCAGCCCATGGAAGCAAATCTACCCAATTGTCTTGGTTGGCTGAGGAGAACATCCTTATGAAAGTCTCAAGATCTTGGTTGACTCTCTCGGTCTGTCCATTTGATTGAGGATGGTAGGAGGATGATAGTGACAATCGGATACCCAAGGTCTTGCAAAGGGCTCGCCAGAATCTGGAGACGAACTGCACTCCTCTATCCGAAACAATCTCAGATGGAGATCCATGAATCCGAAAGATCTCCTTGATAAAATGGTCAGCCAGAGTAGATGATGAAGGTAATCTGGTCAAAGGAACAAAATGTGCCATTTTCGAAAATCTATCCACCACTACCCAGATCGTATTGCAACTTTTGCTAGGAGGAAGATGGTTTGGAAGGAATGTTTAGTGGTTGAAGTAATCCCGCCGGTGTTCTGCGGGGGGTTTTAAACTGGGAACAAATCTCACATGCGGCCACAAATTCTTTGACATCTCTCCTCATAGAGGGCTTCGAGAAAGGATTTCTAATGTCTTGCGTTCTCCCGAGTGTCCAGAAAAACGGGAAGAATGATAACACGATAATATTTTTTTACGTAGAGAAGGAGGCACGAGGGTTCTCCCAAATGGTAGCACCTTGGTGGAAGAAGTGTCCAGAGTCACACATTTGGGATCCAATATGGGATGATTAGGACTATCCTCAGTGTCAGAGGACGCCACAAATGCCCGAGATAAGGCGTCTGCTTTTCTATTCTTGGAAGCTGGTTTGAAGGTTATGATAAGTTCAAAACGAGAAAAGAAAAGTGACCATCTTGCTTGAGGAGGATTCAAACACTGAGCTGACTGCAGATATAACAGGTTTTTGTGGTCAGTAAAAATAGTTACAGGATGACGAGCCCCCTCCAGCAGATATCTCTACTCCTCTAATGCTGCTTTTATGGCCAACAACTCCTTGTCCCCGATGGTATAGTTTCTTTCCGCAGGTAGAAGACCTTGAGAGTAGAAGGCACAAGGATGGAATTTTTGTTGCTCCGATCTTTGAGATAGAATGGCCCCTAGACCAACATTAGAGGCGTCTACTTTCAGAAAGAAAGGAAGGGTCACGTCAGGCTGTCGAAGAACAGGAGCGGTAGAGAACGCCTTTTTGAGGAAGTGAAAGGCTTTTTAGGCCTCGGAGGACCATTGTTTAGTATTAGCGCCCTTACGAGTCAGAGCCACTATTGGAGAAGCAATGGAGGAAAAACCTTGAATGAAGCGTCTGTAGTAGTTTGCAAACCCTAAAAAGCATTGGATTGCTCTGAGGGTAGTTGGCTGGGGCCAACGTAGTACAGCGTTCACCTTCTCCGGATCCATCTTTAGACCTACTCTGGACACAATATATCCCAAGAATGGAATCTGGGATAACTCAAAGGAACATTTCTCTAACTTGCAGAATAATGAGTTTCTCCGGAGTCTGGAAAGGACCTCTGCCACATGTTGATGATGAGTGGGCAGATCCTGGGAGAAAATTAATATGTCGTCCAGGTAGACGACGACACAAACATACAACAAGTCCCGGAAGATCTCATTCACGAATCCCTGGAAGGCAGCTGGGGCGTTACACAACCCGAAGGGCATAACTAGATATTCATAGTGTCCATCCCTGGTGTTAAAAGCTGTCTTCCATTCGTCTCCGGACTTGATGCGGATTAAGTTATAAGCGCCTCGGAGATCAAGTTTGGTGAATATGCGGGCTCCCTTAATGCGGTCAAAGAGCTCGGTAATTAGCGGAATAGGGTACCGATTTTTAATGGTAATGGAATTAAGTCCACGATAATCTATACAGGGTCGTAATGACCCATCTTTCTTCTTAACAAAAAAGAACCCCGCTCCAGCGGGAAAAGTGGAAGGTCGAATAAAACCACAATGGAGATTCTCCTTGATATAATCAGATGTTGCTTGGGTCTCTGGTAGCGAGAGAGGATACACACGACCCCTAGGATGGTTCTTGCCAGGTTGTAAATCAATCGGACAATCCCACGCCCGATCGGGCGGAAGGCGTTCAGACTGGATTTTATCAAACACGTCCGCGAAGGAAGTATACTGTGGAGAAAGACCCACCGGACAGGGTGTAATAGAAGATTGATTTATTTTGAGTGGAACAACTTGAGACAGACATCTATGACGACAATCTGGACCCCAGGAAGTGACTTGAGGAGTGTTCCAGTCAATCTGAGAAGAATGAAGTTGAAGCCATGGAAGGCCAAGTACAATGGGACTGGTGGTAACAGAAAGGACCAGCAAAGAAATTTTCTCCTGGTGTAAGGCTCCGATTTGAAGGGACAATGGAGTCGTACATTTAGTGATGAGTCCATTAATTATGCGAGAACCATCGATAGCGGTGACAGCGATAGCTGCTTTTAAAGGAATCACTGGTAGAGACCATTGATTCACTAGAACACTAGAGATAAAGTTTCCAGCAGCTCCAGAGTCTAGAAGCGCTTGAGACATAAATAACTTGGTAGCAAAGGAAACGGTAACATCAAAAGCACAGATTTTAGAATCCATAGAACATGGAGAGGACTTCAGGGACCCTAACCTTACCTCTCCAGAACTGGTTAGGGCCTGGCATTTCCCGACCTTCTAGGACATGAGTTCAGCATGTGAGTAGAGTCAGCGCAATAGATGTAGAGTCTATTTTTCACTCGTCGCTCCCTCTCTTCAGATGTTAGTTTAGAACGTCCTACCTCCATGGGTTCTACTGGAGGTGGAAGATAACGAACTTGAGATGCTGAGCGAACAGGCGCTTTGGAAGAAGTTCCTCTTTCGGAATCTCTCTCACGAAACCTCATGTCTACATGGTGACATAGAGAAATCAAGTCGTCCAAGGAGGAGGGTAACTCTTGTGAGGTCAGTGCATCTTTGATATTGTCGGCAAGACCCTGCCAGAAGGCAGCTATCAGCGCCTCAGTGTTCCATTGGAGCTTGGAGGCAAGAATCCGAAATTGACGTACTGGGCTACTGACCGGGATCCTTGGCGTAGTCGGAGAATACTGGAAGCCGCAGAGATAACACGACCAGGTTCGTCAAAAATTCTTCGAAATGTAGAAATAAACATGGCACTATCTTCCAATAAAGGGTCATTTCTTTCCCACAGAGGGGAGGCCCATGCGAGAGCCTGTCCGGAAAACAAAGAGATGAGATAGGCCACTTTAGAACGATAAGTAGAAAAGTTGTGAGGTTGAAGTTCGAAATGAATGGAACATTGGTTAAGAAAACCCCTACAGGTTTTCGGGTCTCCATCATACTTAGAGGGAGTAGGCAGGTGTAGCGTGGAAACGGTAGACACCTTGGATGGCACTGGGGAGGAAGAAGAAGGTACTGGAGGATCAACAGTAGCTGCTACATTTTGCGCAGGGATTCCTCGGGAGGCTAGAGCCTGACAACATTGGAATAACTGTTGCTCTCGAACATCTTGTTGTTCAATCCGAGTAACCAGGTACTGCAGCATCTCTTTAGCTGTTGGTTCCGATCCTGGGTCTGTCATGGCCTGATCTTACTATCACGGGCACTAGGAGTTCTGCCCAGGATTCACCAGTTTATAATGCTTACCAGAGGGGCGGGGTTTACACAGCGGTCCTCTGGGCAGTAGGGTGAATAGTAGGAAGAGTCAGTGACTTGCAGCTATACTGGTAGGAGAGTCAGCAACTTGCAGCTGTACTGGTAGGAGAGTAGAGTGGACGTGAACAGGTGAAGGAAGGTAACGGGAAAGTCAGTGGTCTGCGGATAGCAAGTTGTACCACTGCTGTGAAGAGATAACTTGTCCAGGTGCAGGTAGGTAGCGGGAGAGTCCGTGGTCTGCGTATAGCAAGTTGTACCATTGCTGTGATGAGAAGACTTGTCCAGGTGCAGGTAGGTAGCGGGAGAGTCAGTGGTCTGCGTATAGCAAGTTGTACCACTGCTGTGAAGGGAAGACTTGTCCAGGTGTAGGTAGGTAGCGGGAGAGTCAGTGGTCTGCGTATAGCAAGTTGTACCACTGCTGTGAAGGGAAGACTTGTCCAGGTGTAGGTAGGTAGCGGAAGAGTCAGTGGTCTGCGTGTAGCAAGTTGTACCACTGCTGTGATGAGGTGAGGACTTGTCCAGGTGCGGATACGTGGAGGAGTGATAAGAGTCTGTAACTGTATAAATACAATTGCAGAGCAGAGGAGCTAGTCCAAAACAGATATGCAGCGTCACAGCTAATAGTCTATAGCTGGTATGGATACCGCTGCTGAGTAGAGAGGCGTGTCCAAAGCGGATATGCAGGATAACAACTGATAGTCAATAATAAGTATGCATATCGCTGCTGAGTAGAGAAGCTTGTTCAAACAGATATGCAGCGTAACGGCTAATAGTCTATAGTGGGTATGGATACCGCTGCTGAGTAGAGAAGCTTGTCCAAAGCGGATATGCAGGATAACAGCTGATAGTCAATAACAAGTATGCATACCGCTGCTGAGTAGAGAAGCTTGTCCATCAAGGATATGCAGGCACAGCAGGATTGCTGAGAGACTGTAGCGGGTATGAGAACCGCAGGTGAGCAGAGCAGGTAATCCAGCAGACAGCTGAAGACACGAGCAGGACACAGGAGTCAGTAGCGGGTATGGGAACCGCCGATGAGCAGAGCAAGTAATCCAGCAGACAGCTGAAGACACGAGCAGGACACAGGAGTCAGTAGCGGGTATGGGAACCGCCGATGAGCAGAGCAGGTAATCCAGCAAGATACTGAAGATTTGAGCAGGACACAGGAGACACCTTCAGAGACTCACAGGGAATGAGACTCAAGATCAGGCAACGATACAATGGCCACAGGTGCTTTAAATAGGGAGAGGTGATTGATCCACCAATTAGGTTAAAAGCAAGGTCATAGGAGTTCATGGATGCTGCGCATGCGCAGTCCATCAAGATGGGGACGGCCGCGGCTCAGAACAGGCGCCTGCAGGAAGGATAGAGAACCACACACCAGCGCAGAGGCACTCACGGTCCGGTGAGTGACAGTTGGAGAACACTTTAATAAATACATATTCTCTATTTCTATATTTGCATGGCTTCAGAATAAGATCAGTGCTGCTGATATGGTGCTGGACTTGTTTGCCAAGCTGGGAAGAGCCGCTGGGGAACGTACCTGAGGTACATTCCAGGGTTATGCAAACATCACCATGTTTCTTGTGAGAGTATCTCAAGAAGCCAAAGAGGGATCAGAAGTCAGTGATCCATATAGGTTCTGGCCCGGCAAGGATTCATGCACCCTACAAGCAATATGGAGCATTGGGCCATGACAAACAAGGGATGAATGGAAATATAACCCCAGTAGCAGGCAAGGGTTTCACCCACCTAGCTGAGGGCTTATATGCTCTGTAAGTGGTAAGGAATATTGGTCTGTGGTGTAAGCGGAGGAACCACAGCTAGCTGGCCTTGTAAATGGAACAAGTATTCAAGTATAGAAAATATAGTGCCTCAGCAACAATGTGGAGACTCCTATTATGAAGATGGAACCACACCAGATTTCAATCCATTTCCTATCCATATGCCTATTTGGAAGGCTTCAAGGAATATCTGTTGCAGTGATGCACACAGAATCAGAAAATGGAGAAGGAAGCTATTTACTGGCTGAAAAGTTATTGATGATACAGATTTTTTCGATTATGTACGGTAAACCTTCAGTGGCTGAAGCACACTGTCTGGAATAGTTGAGGAATCCAGAGTAGACAAAAAGACATACACTAGCAGAACAGGAGTTGAAGAGGCTGCATTGTGGACAGCTAATATCCATGCCCATTCTAGATGCACAGGAGGAGATCCTTCCTGAGCTTCCATAGCACATGGATGGAAATAATAGATGGCAGGGCCTGAAATATAAGATGATCACCACCTCCAACTGCGGTTACTAAACTGCAATGGTTTATGGAGCATGACTGACTTTCATGAGGATGACCAGCACCTCAGCAAGATGATTGTTGGCCCTGATCATCCTTCTAAGGTGAAGAAGACTGACCAGCACAACGCAGGATGAATATAGTAACTATGTCGTTGTCCACTGATCTGGCCCTTAGCTTGGTGGACAAAGCACTACTGGAAAGTAGCTCTGAAGGCAGAATAGTCAGGCTCCGCAGGCAGAGGAATAGGCAGTAAAATTCAACATTCAAAAGCAATCTGTCAGTGAAGTACAAAGTCAGGACCAGGTATCATCATATCATCATCATTTATTTATATAGCGCCAACATATTCCGTAGCGCTTTACAATTGGGGACAAACATAATAAACTAATTAACAAACTGGGCAAAACAAACAAAGTGGTGAGAAGGCCCTGCTCGCAAGCTTACAATCTATGGGACAATGGGAGATTGACACTTGAGGTTAAGTCTACATTTTGCATTTTGGCCCAGCCAGACTGCAAAGGTAAAAGTGACTCATAAGCTAAATGAACCCGTCACACAACAATGTTGGTCAGGGGGCAGCCGTCCCGCTTGAAACTGTGTAACAGGCTAAAGGTAGGGAGGTTAAGAGGGTGGCCAAGTAATATTATAAGCTTGTCTGAAGAGGTAGGTTTTCAGAGAACGCTTGAAAGTTTGTAGACCAGAGGAGAGTCTTACTGTGCGAGGGAGAGAATTCCACAGAGTGGGTGCAGCCAGAAAAAAGTCCTGTAACGGGGAATGGGAGGATGTAATGAGGGTGGATGAGAGACGCAGATCTTGTGTAGAACGGAGTTGCCGAGTTGGGAGATATTTTGAGACCATTGAGGAGATGTATGTTGGTGCAGCTTTGTTGATGGCCTTGTAGGTTAGTAAAAGTATTTTATATTGGATTCGGTACAAAACAGGCAGCCAGTGTAGAGACATACAGAGTGATTCAACAGAGGAAGAACGATTTGCAAGGAAAATCAGTCTTGCCACAGCGTGCAAAATAGATTGTAGAGGTTTGAGTCTGTTTTTGGGAAGACCAGTAAGGAGGGAATTGCAATAGTCAATGCGGGAGATGATGAGTGCATGAATTAAGGTTTTTGCAGTGTCTTGCGTGAGATATGTGCGAATTCTGGAAATGTTCTTTAGATGTATGTAGCAGGATTTAGATATAGAGTCAATGTGGGGAACAAAGGATAGGTGTGAGTAAAGGATTACACCTAGGCAGCGAGCTTGTGGGGTGGGATTTATGGTCATGTTATCAACAGAGATAGAAATGTCAGGTATGCTCTTGTTGGTGGGTGGGAATATTATTAACTCTGTTTTAGAAAGATTAAGTTTGAGTTGGCGAGAGGACATCCAAGATGAAATGGCAAAAAGACAGTCAGTTACACGGGACAACACAGATGTCGAGAGATCAGGAGAGGATAGATAGATTTGGGTATCATCCGCATAGAGATGATACTGAAAGCCAAAGGAACTTATTAGATTTCCAAGAGAAGCGGTATAGATAGAGAACAGCAGAGGACCTAGCACTGAGCCTTGTGGTACTCCAACTGATAGGGGAAGCGGAGCAGAGGTGGCTCAAGAGAAATTAACAGTGAAAGAGCGATTAGAAAGGTAGGCTAAGAACCAGGATAGAACAGTGTCTTGAAGACCTAGGGATTGCAGCGTTTGTAGGAGAAGAGAGTGGTCTACGGTGTCAAATGCAGCCGAGAGATCCAGGAGAATTAGGAGAGAGTAATGGCGTTCAGTTTTAGCAGTGATCAGATCATTGACAACATAGGTCAACACAGTCTCTGTGGAGTGTTGAGAACGAAAGCCAGACTGAAGAGGATCCAACAGGTTGTTAGCGGAAAGAAAGCGTGTGAGGCGAGTGTAGGCAAGTCTCTCTAGAAGCTTGGAGGGGCACGGCAGCTGAGAGATGGGACGGTAATTTGATAGAGAGTTTGGGTCGGAATCAGTTTTTTTTAGAATAGGAGTAATCACTGCATGCTTGTATAGTGATGGAAAGATGCCAGTAGAGAGCGAGCAATTACAGATTTGCGTTAGAGGTGAAATGAGCACAGAAGACAGGGATCTACCAATTTGTGAGGAAATAGGATCAGGAGGACAGGAGGTGGAGTAGAAATATAAGAAGAGCGTAGAATTTTCCTCTTCATTTGTGGGGTCAAATGAAGAGAGGGTGTCAGAGGGTAGTGGGAAGGAATTGAGCTGAATGCTTGTCAAGAAAGAGGATACTATTTCTAGTCTGACCTTGTCAATCTTGTCCTTGAAGTAGGAAGCAAGATCCTGAGCACTGATAGTAGATGGAGGGTTCAGGGTGGGAGGGTTGAGAAGATATTTAAATGTATTGAAAAGGCGTTTGGGGTTAGAAGCCTGAGCATAGATAAGAGATTGGAAGTATGTTTGTTTTGCAGTGTCCAGAGCATTTTGATAGGAGTGGTAGACAGAAGTATATGTGAAGAAGTCATTAGAGGTGCGAGATTTACGCCAGTGACGTTCTGCTTTACGGGACCGTTTTTGAAGATTTCGTGTTGCTTTAGTCAGTGATATTCCTTGTGTAAAAGTGTGACAGAATACTCTGGCCATGAGCGGACCGGACGAACCTTCGGCCCGCGACTTATTAATTCACCTGGGTTAAAGAGTGGAACGACAAGAATCCAACCAGGCCCAATTATTGCAATGCATTCAGGGAGTCATCTCCCGTCTGGACTCCTTGCAAGCATCACCATCTACCACTTCCTCGGCCGCCACTTTCTCTGCTGCATCAGATCCTACCATCCCCGCTAGGGGTACTACCGTTAGAGTCCTCCGTCTTCCTCATCCCGAGAAATATGATGGCGATCCGTTGAAATGCCGTGGCTTCCTCAACCAGTGTTCGATTCAATTCGAGTTGGTTCCGGAGAATTTCTCGTCAGAAAGAGCAAAAGTGGCCTATTTAATTTCACTTCTCTCGGGGCAAGCATTGGCCTGGGCTTCCCCTCTCTGGGAACGAGAGGACCCCATACTACAAAATTATGTGGTCTTCATTGAAAGATTCCGCAAGGTATTTGATGAACCCGGAAGAATCTCTTCAGCCGCCTCTGGTCTCCTAGGATTACGCCAAGGCTCTCTTACAGCAGGACAATATGCGGTACAATTTCGGACCTTTGCAGCCAAACTCCGATGGAACGACGAAGCTCTCATCGCTACCTTCTGGCAAGGCTTTAATGAGCGCATCAAGGATGATTTAGCTTCTCGTGATCTTCCTTCCAATCTGGATGACCTCATATCCCTGTGTGTTAAGGTGGACATCCGCCACAGGGAACGAGCTCTCGAACGGGACCGCACTCGCCGGCTGTTTCCTCGTTTGGCACCTAACTTTATTCCTCCTACTCCGCCTGCAGAGGAGCCTATGCAGATCGGCCGTTCACATCTGTCCCCAGAGGAACGTGAGAGACGTATGAAAAACCGCCTCTGCTTGTATTGCGGTGAACCAGGACATCTTCTCTCCGTTTGTC
The DNA here is from genome assembly GCF_038048845.1 of Mixophyes fleayi. Classification (NCBI taxonomy): domain Eukaryota; kingdom Metazoa; phylum Chordata; class Amphibia; order Anura; family Limnodynastidae; genus Mixophyes; species Mixophyes fleayi. The sequence continues at coordinate 52,603,162 of NC_134405.1, read as the reverse complement.
CCAAGAGGCCGGGAAACGCCACCTCCTCGGTGATAGTAGGGAGGTCAACCTAGGACCTTTCTCCCTACCTTCGGAAGGAGTCGGAGTTCTTGATGCCATTCACCTTGGTTTGCCCTAATGGCCCATTTACTACCTGGGCCTATGTGGACTCGGGGTCTGCAGGGAACTTCATCTCTTCCAAACTAGTGACCGAACTCTGTCTGGATACTATACCCTTGTCTCAACATTTGATGCTCACTGCGGTGGACGGAAATAGAGTCTCCAATGGCTCAATCTCTCTCTCTATTTCTCCTCTCCGGATGGAGATAGGAGCACTTCACTCCGAGACTATAAGTTTCCTTGTGCTACCCCAATCCATTAACCCTATCATCTTGGGTCTACCCTGGCTGAAGCTCCATTCTCCACAATTCGACTGGCAGCGAGCTCAAGTTATCCGCTGGGGTTCATCCTGCAATAAAAGATGTCTGAGATCCGTTTTCCCATCTAAACCCAAGCTGGCCTGTCTCTGTACCTCTTCCTTGGTGGGCCTTCCTGAAGTCTACTCTGAGTTCACTGATGTGTTCTCTAAAACCGCTTCCGAGATCCTTCCTCCACATCAGCCTTGGGATTGCCCCATCGACCTCATCCCTGGAAAGAACATTTCTAGAGGCAGGGTACACCAACTGTCCTTGCCCGAGACACAGGCTATGTCGGAGTATGTGGCTGAGAACCTCATGAAGGGATTCATTTGGAAATCATCTTCTCCAGCAGGTGCAGGCTTCTTTTTTGTAAAGAAGAAGGACGGCTCTCTCAGACCGTGCATTGATTACAGGAGACTAAATGCCATCACGATTAAAAATCGCTACCCCCTTCCTTTAATCTCTGAGCTCTTTGACCGTATTCGAGGGGCACGGATCTTTACTAAATTGGACCTCAGGGGAGCCTATAACCTAATCAGAATTCCCAGAGGAGACGAGTGGAAAACCGCATTTAATACCAGAGACGGACACTATGAATACCTGGTGATGCCGTTTGGGCTCAGTAACGCCCCAGCTGTCTTTCAGGACTTTGTGAACGAAATATTTAGGGATTTACTCTACCAATCAGTGGTTGTTTATTTGGATGATATCCTAATCTTTTCACAAGACCTGTCCACTCATCTCATGCATGTCAAAGAGGTGTTTTCCCGTTTACGTGCTAATCTCCTGTTCTGCAAGCTCGAGAAATGTCTATTCAATTGCTCTCAAGTACCCTTCCTAGGATATATTGTATCAGGCTCTGGTCTTCAGATGGATTCAAGCAAATTGGAGGCTATTCATAACTGGCCTCAACCTTCTGGGCTCAAGGCTACCCAGCGCTTTATTGGCTTCACAAATTATTATCGCCAATTCATTAAGGGGTTTTCTACGTTAATTTCCCCTATTACTCTTCTCACTCAGAGAGGCGGCCAATCCAAGTCTTGGCCCCCAGATGCTGTACGAGCATTTCTAGCAATCAAGGAGGCCTTCTTGTCTGCACCCATCTTATCTCAACCCGATCAAAATAAGCTTTTTTTCTTAGAGGTGGACGCATCCTCCGTTGGGATTAGAACAGTACTTTCCCAAAAGAATTCTGAAGGCTTTCCTGTTCCTTGTGGTTTTTTCTCCAAAAGATTTTCGGCCAGTGAAGCCAACTACGGGATTGGGGATAAGGAACTTCTCGCCATCAAGACCGCCCTGGAGGAATGGCGTTATCTGTTGGAGGGGGCACGCTTTCCCATCACAGTGTATACTGATCATAAAAATCTCACCTACTTACAGTCTGCACAATGTCTGAACCCTCGACAGGCCCGTTGGTCGCTATTTTTTAACAGATTCCAGCTGATACTAACTTTCCGGGCCGGTACCAAGAATTTGCGTGCTGACGCATTATCCCGATCTTTTGATTTCTCTGATGTCTCGTCATCCATGTTTGTCAAACCTATCCTCAATCCCTCTACAATTCTAGCCTTGACCAACTCCTCTTTCAAGACCCCTCCTCCTGGTCGTTCCTTTGTACAAGAACATCTGAGCATTAAACTCTTGAGATGGGCCCACAACGCCAAATTCGCTGGTCATGCTGGAGTTAAGAAGACAGTTGCTCTCCTATCCCGCTTATACTGGTGGCCCTCGTTATCCTCGGACGTCCAGAAATACATCCGCTCTTGCGAGGTCTGCACCCAACACAGGACGCCTAGGAGATCCCCTGCTGGCCTTCTCCACCCACTGCCCATTCCAGATCTACTATGGCTCAGTATTAGCATGGACTCCATTACGGATCTTCCTGCCAGCCATGGCTTTAACACCATCTGGGTAGTGGTGGACCGCTTTTCTAAACTAGCCCACTTCGTTCCCCTCAAGGGACTTCCCTCTGCTTCCCAGTTGGCCCACCTGTTCATTCGAGAGATCTTCCGCCTTCATGGCTGCCCGAGGGACATCATTTCTGATAGAGGAGTCCAATTTGTCTCCCGATTCTGGAGGTTCTTTTGCAAACAGCTGGGTATTAGTTTAAAATTCTCCTCTGGGTACCACCCGCAAATGAATGGGCAAACGGAACGGACCAATCAAGACCTGGAAGCATTTCTAAGGTGTTACTGTTCGAACCAACAATCTTCCTGGAGTGAACTTTTACCTTGGGCAGAGTTTACGCATAATAACCACCAACACGAGTCTACAGGTAACTCTCCCTTTTTTACCATCTACGGGAGACATCCTATTCTCCCCACCTTCTCCGATCTATCCGATTCCTCCGTACCTGCGCGCACAAAACTTGGTCCGCAATTTCTCCCAAATATGGTCCCAAGTTCGTTCCAGGTTACTACTGTCTTCAAATCGGTACAAACACTTTTCTGATCGTCACGGAAGAAACCTTCCAAGACTTCGGGTAGGAGATAAAGTGTGGTTAGCTACCCGTAACCTTAGACTCAAGGTTCCCACTATGAAACTGGCTCCACGCTATATAGGGCCTTTTCCCATCTCTTCTGTGATTAATCCAGTCACTTACAGACTTCATCTACCAGCTTCCCTTCGGATTCATAATACATTCCATATTTCTCTGCTGAAACCACTCATTCTCTACGAATTTTCCAGTAAATCCTCTCCACCTCCTCCTGTCAAGACCATTCGTGGTGAAGAATTTCTGGTAGAACGCATTCTGGAATCTCGTATCTCTAGAGGAAAACGTAAATTTCTCATCCATTGGAAGGGCTACGGCCCAGAGGAGAGATCTTGGGTCTATGAAGAGGATATTCATGCTCCACGTCTGTTGGCAAGATTTCTGCGGGATTCCCTCATCACCCGTAAGAAAGAAGGGGAGGATACTGTCAGGTGCCGTCTCCCCGCTCTCCACAGGCGCCGGAGACGGACACCTTCTCTCCGCAATCCACGTCCTGTTGCCTAGCAGCAGAACTCTATATCTACTCACCTGTCTGCAGCCAGCATGTCTTTACCGCCTAAATCTCCCTAACCCTATCAGGAGGCACCTTAGAGTGCTTAAAGCAGCCTCTGACACATGTCTAGTGCCAGAGTATTGGTTCTAACCAGCTCCAGCATTTAGTTTATATTCCTGTTCCTGACCTCCTGTGTATTTGACTGCTTGGCTTGTTTGACCTCTCTTCCGGATATCCCTTGTACTTCGCTGCCCGCACTGGTATTGACCTTTGGACCGTTCCTGACTACTCTTGCCTACTCTCCGTGGTACCTCGCTTCCTTGGTTTCGACTCGGCCTGTCTGACTACCCTCTAATCGCTGCACTGGTGACTTCCTGGGAGAACCGCGACCTGCACATCGCACGCAGCAAAGCCCAAACCTCCTTGCTGTGGTGTGTTAGACTCCGCGCCTCTCAGGTTAGTAGCGCTAATACCAGTCAGTGATATTCTTTGTGTAAAAGTGTGACAAATACTGAGTCTGGCATCTAAATACAGAGTTCCTGACATAGAGAGAACTGAATGTGATTACTCATCCATCAATCAAATTAAACTGCAGTCCTAAACCTACCATATGAATAATTGTCCAAATAAGAGCTAGTGGCTGAATTCCAGCTCTAGAGGGTCCCATACCTGGGGGACTTGAGTCAAACAGGGAATGGGAGTATGGTGCAGGAACCAAGAAATCCCAGGCATTCTCCCACCTGATGTCTCCTAGCCAACTGACCCCAGGGATGAGGATGCCTGAAGCAGTCAAACACCTCTGACTTTGTGATCTGTGTGCATATTACTGCTATCTTCCCTTCTCCACAGCTAGCCTAACAGGGGAAGTGAACATTGAGGCTCCAGGAAGCCTGGGACATAGAGTCTGGTTAGGCATAGTAGGGAGTTAATTAAGTAGAGATAGCACAATGTAGTCTTGGAGGTGGTAGTCAGAGGGAGTTTATCTTATGACAAGCTCACAAATGTATCAATGGGAGTAATTGTTGAGGGCTGTTTAAAGTGAGCTTGAGTAGCTTGAATTTAATTCTGGAGGCAATTGAGTGTCACTGTAGTCAGATGTAAAGCAGCAAGAAAGGAAGGTTCAGACTTGCAGCGGCATTCAGGACGCATTGTAGAGGGGAAAGGTAAGATAGCACGAGATTTCTGTAGTGAAGAAGATAATAATAGATTGGACAAGTGTCTTAGTAATAGTTCTACTGACTTAGAAAACTGTGTTTTCAGGGAATTTTTGAAGGTGACATAAGGGACTGTCATGCGTTTAGCAAAGCTGAGTACATAGTCAAGGATGGAACCCAGTCAGTGGGCTTGGGGAACTGGGCAGAGTGTGAGGCTGTCAGCAGTGCGGTGGACTAGAGGTAGTGACACAAGGAGGGGGGGAAATAATGAGTCCTGTTTTGGGTCTGATTCATGTCCGAACGCAACTTGCACATAAACTGCGTTTTTAAAAAGAGCATGCAGCTTGTTCCAGCCGTATTCAAGTTCAAGTGCATCTAAAGATACGTTATCTGGGTGGAATTAGGCTCTGCCTAAACAGTGCTTGTCATATGTATACACCCAGAACAGACTGCTATATATGTACATGTGTAAGTACAATAAAAGGTCCCATCAGAACGCGTAACCCTTTTATTTCATCAAAATTTAAAATAACAAATTTTAGCAGTATAATCATATACATAAATGAAGATTTCAATGTGTACTGTACATACATTGTGTATTTAGAGTATATCTTAGTTGCGTACAGTTATGTGATAGTTATTCACATGCATAAGTGTCATTCTTAATTCATAGAATATGCTGTGTCAGTCATCACTATCAGTCAGCATTTACAACTGACCTGTAACGGGTGCCAAAGATACGGCATACTTACAACAAACACAGGCCTTGAATTGGCCACATCTGTGTTGGAACGCCCTTACTTTCGTAAATGACCTATGTTAGTGTCGCGTCTCAAGTCATAGACAGTTAGAGTCAGTTTCGTGCAGGCATAAATTGCATTGATTGGCATAATGTCCATTTTTTGGCATGCACAGAGCTATTTAATACAAGATATGCTACACAATCAGATGCAAATCAGGCCCATAGAGTTATAGGTAGCTTTAGGACATCACAAGAGAATGAGTGGAGAGAAAGGGTGTAAGGTGGTTTTAAACAAGCCATTCAAGTAGTTTGGAAGCAAAGGAAAGGTGAGAGAGGCAAGGTCGGGAGTTGAATGGCGTCATAGATCTGATGAAAGACGATTTGTTGATGGTGTAGGTTTCGACTTTGAAGTAGGTGGCGACGAAGTAAGCGGAGAATTGGATAGTAGTGGGGGTGAGCAGGGAAGCAAGTTGAAGGTGACAAATAGGTGATTTGTTTAGGTTGTCTGGGTGGGTGGATATTAAAGTTGGTTTGCTTTGAGAGAGAAAGGGTGGGAGCAAGATTTTCTCCATTGGCACTCAGTGATATTTGAACACTTGTTCAAATGGTTGGTTTACTTGGGGTGTCAAAGTTGGGGTATGGATTTCCAGAGATGATGTATAGTGGCTGATGCTTCCTCAGCTAGAGTTGCTGTGAGTGTAGTGTAAAAAATATTGCAGTATCAGTGCAGGGTGATCAGTGCAGGTGAAGGACAGATGAGCAGTTGAAGTGATGCAGAGAAGAGGATGTGCAGATGGATTTGAGTGCAGTTGGGATTGCGAGAGACTTAACTGAGATAGAAGGGAAGAAGGTTGTGGTCAAAGAGTGACAAAGCCAAGTTGGAGATACTGGAGATGGCACAACAGGTTCAGGGAGTGTCCACAATGATGGGTGGGAGATAATGTTAATTGGGAGAGTCCACAATAATGTGAGGAGTTTAGAGGCAACAGTGCCAGTAGGGATGTCAATGAGGTTGTTGAAATTCCTAGAATAAAAGTAGGAACAATTGTGACCAAAACTATTGGCACCTTGATTTTTCTAATTTTTTTTTTCACTTCAGAAAAATGTTAAACTTGAAAAATATTTTGGTATCCACGTATGTATTTCTTTCATTTGAAGTGGGAAAAAAACCCAAAAAGTTTACTAAGTCGTAGCTTTTTCTACACAGAAATCCTTAAATGGGCCAGAAATATTATTAGCACCTTTAGTTAAGTAGTTAGATATTAATTAGATTTAAAACAGGTGATTTTCCTTCACTTTGGAACTGAACTCACCTGTGAGTAGGAGGTGCCGCTATAAAAAAATCAACTATTAAAGAGCTTGAATGGAGCAAAGGACTCATTCTTCTGTTTTATGTCACTTTGTGCACTGCTTGAGCGTGAAGAAAAGAAAGAAAGCCATAGAATTGTCTGAGGAGGTCAATCTCAATGCCACACATCAATCTATAGGGACATTGATGTTCCCTTTTTCACCATAGTCTTATTAGGATGTTTAGGACCCATGGCTCTGTAGCCAACATCCCTAGAAGTAGAGAACCTGATCAAAGATCATGGACAGATAACACTGAATTAGAGCTTTTTGCTAAAGCACATCATTCCTCTGTTTACAGAAAGCTAAATGAAAAGAACACCTTCTTTTTAGCCAAACTTGGAGGCGGTTCAGTAATGTTTTTGGGTTGTTGTGCTGCATTTGCATTTGGCTTTCTTGAAAGTATGCATGGCCTTCATGAAATCTGGAGATTAGCAGGCCATTTCGGAGCGCAATGTTGAATTCTGTGTCAGAAAGCTGTGACTCTGGAGGAATGTCATGGATCTTTCAGCACGAATATGAGCCCAAGCACACTTCAAAAAGGGTCAAAATGAGGTGCTGGTATGTTCTGAAGCGGCCAGTAATGAGTCCAAATCTGGTGAGATCGGAAATCAACACTTGGCAGAAGGCCTGCTTCAAGTCTGGGAGAACTGGAGCAGCTTGCACAACAAGAGAGGAACAAACTGCCAGTAGAAAGCTGGTCAATTGTATTTATTTTTACGAAAGACTGTGCTACCAAATATTAAGTCAAAGGTGTCAATAATTTTATCAATGCCATTTATTTTCACATTCTGATTTAAAAAAATAAGGTAAATTCAGAATAAAAAAAACAAAGGTTCTGTATGGAACAGACAAAAGAGGAGATCAAACAACTGACTTGAGACAGACAGGGTGGCAAAATAAACCCAACTTGTCACAGGGGTTTGGCTTGTTTTTTTAGTTTTTTTGTTATCTTTTACTTAATTTTATGTCATATTTCAACAGTAAGAGTCATTCTATTGATCTGTATCTACCCACTGACAAGTAACAGATAACTTTTGCATTCCTTGATATGGAAAGTTTGAACACATTCAATGTATGTAAGAGATGCATGTAACACGATAATCTTTCTGCATCAGTATGACCGGAGCCTTGCATTACTCCTCTCTACTGTTGGGGAACCTTGCGTCTTCCACTTTATAACTCTCAGCCTGTGATTTATAGCTTTCCTTCATTTTCCTCCCAGGAAATCAGGACAGATTGTTTATTTATTTTCATGTTATCATATATTATTTTTTTTTAATAATGGACTGACAGTTGAATACGTCTGATTTGATAAAATTCAGCATACCTCTTAATAGGTTAATACATATTTAAATGGCTGTGGGTTTAAATGCTAGAGGTGTTCCAAAGGGAGAGGGGAAATTCCAGAGAAAACACCAAGGACGCAAATCATGTTGGGCGCCCCTTCCAGTCTGATTCAGTTAGGCTTTGGTGTTATGCGTCGATAATGAATATATTACAATAAAACATTACAATCACTATCCCCGGTTTATACTATTTGGCAACGTGAGCGCTATCACAAAGTATTTGCTGCCTGACTTGGCGGAGGCAGTGCTTTATGTGGCTGCACCAGAACTAGTGAATGATATTCACATGAAGGGAAGATGCCAAAATGTAAAACAATTACTGCAAACATCTCTGGACAGATGGAATGTTTTCTTGGAGCCTTTAGAATTAGAGGTATAGCTCTGCAATAATCAGCGTCTTCTGTTTGCCCAGTTACAATATTCCTTTGATTTCGAAATCCTTACAATTGCATATTACTATAACCACTATTTGACCTGGTTGGTTGTTTTTATTCAGTGCATGTATTTAAGGCAGTCTCTATAAAAAAAATTACTTAAAAAAACCCCTAAAACAACAGACTGACAATGCAGACTGGTCTTCCTGTGTTGTTTTTTCAAAATCAAAAAGGCCATTCTAACAGGGGAGATAGAGCAGGAGATATACAAACATTGTGTAAAACAGCAACTAACACATACCTGCCCATGCTCCCAGAATGTCCAGGAGACTCCCAAATTCCGGGTAGGTGTCCCAGACTCCCGGGAGAGCAAGCAATTCTCACGCATTCTGCCCGCCCCCTAGTGATTCGTGTCATTGTGGCCCTGTCCTGTGACGAAATGTAGTGCACACATCACAGGGGAGGGACCAAAAGGATATGATTCATGGCGCCCTGCCCTCTCCAGACTTGTTTTTCACTTCCCCCCAAGATCTCTCGGAGGCGAGGAAGTAAAAGTAGGCAAGAATGAACAACATAAAATCATATTAAGGGATTCAGGAAATTGATGCTAATGGAAAATACATTTTGGTGGGAAATAACAAGTTTGGAAAATTATATTAAGATACAGAGAAGCCCACATGGACTGAGAATTGCAATAAAAGTGCGAACTTTTAATACATTTAATATAGAATTTATTACATCCTGGAATCAAAGAGTAACAACATGTTCCTTTAATCTTCTAACGTTAGTACTTATCAGACACAAGAAACAAGAGCAACTAAACCGGGATTCTAAAATACAGGACTTACTAGTACAATGAAAGGATAATGTTGACTATGATATGAGTCTTAATATTAAAGTGGAAAAATTAGGAAAGAATTTAACAAAAGAAACAAATTAAGATCCAAAGAGAAAAATGGGACTAAGATAATAATATATAGAGATATTTGCACCTGGAAACACTTTATATCTGATCTATATAGAATAAACAGTACACCTTTGAAATCTATAAGAAGAGGGGGTAGAGTTAACACCAGTACAGATATGGACTCATCTGATGCAGAAAGTGCTTCAGCGCTATCCGTTTCATCGTCTTCTTTAGGAGACCAGAGGGACACAGACCCAGATTGTCAGGATCAGACAAAAGGCACAAGATTTTATTGGTCATGCAGCACACGCCGTTCCACAAAACCACGAGATGTGGACAAAGGAAGAGGGAGAAGACCTCGATAACTAGCACTGTGATAGACAAGTCAAATGTTGTCAATTTGTCACACACTACACTGTCTGAGATTCAATTGGGGGCTTTATCAAAGGTACTAAATTTGGCACTGACTACAGTTTAATAATTTTAATAGTATTCTGGACTGAATAGATTTGCTAGGAAACTTACGCTTGTAGAAAGCATTGTCATACAATGAAGGCATTATGTCTAATGTATATATGGATATAAAATATTTTACATAAGACAATGCTATTTTTGATAAGAACCTTTGAGAACTAATGAATTTACAATTAATTTTTCCAGACCATGCTACTGTCAGAGATTGAAATTATTTATTGGGTGAAAGTACTATATTAGAATGTGCACAATTAAATATACAACTTATTTATAAAGAATCTCTACTTTTTATCAATCTACTTCTAGACTTTTGGATAGAAAGTGTTCATAAATTCTTAATCATAAAATTAAATTCTTAATTATAGGGGTATCAAGCCTTATAAGGAGATTATTAAAAGGGATCAACTGGTATTTATGAATGCTGATAAAGTTTGGTTGTATACATAGCGATAGAGTAATTACTGATGTAGATATCTATCAGTCTTTGGTAAAAATGAACACATACTGTGGTATGAAGCAAAGCTTGACACAACTGCTAGGCAAGGTTTTTCAGTAGGTAGGTATATTAACAGAAGAATAGCTTTTTAATTTAAATACTTCCATGTATTATGTAAAGTACAGAAAAACTATGGTCACCTCCCCTCCAACCCCAGGAGGCCCATTGTCCCTTCTACTGGGTCTTTTAGGGAGAGTGTATCAGTAAATGTTAATATAATTTGCAACCCTTGATAAAGGATTTGCATACATATTTGTGCATATGTATGAATGCAGTTTATATTCTTTTATTCATACATAAGGTATAAACACAAAACAACATTGTTTAGATAATTATTATATATGTCATATATTGACTTTTGTATTGAATGTATTACTTTTTTATTAATTATTTCAAGTTTGATGGTAAAGGATAACTCAAGAAGCATGATGCAGCAATGGGGGCAAAACTTGCACCTTAATATGGAAATCTCTTTATGGGATTATGGGATTTATACCACCTGTTTGGACTGTTAACCCACACATGGATCATATTTTTTTTATTAATTAATCTAATTTTTGTTTGGAAAGGATCACTGGAAATATAAAAATATTTTCTGATATGGTTGAAACATATTAACTTTAATTTAATGTGAACTGTAGATTCATATCCATCTGCTATTCATTTTCTAGATTTTCCATTAAATAGTAAAACATTGTTTTAATATTGAAATGTGCATTTATTGTAAACCAAGCAGTAGTGATAATATACTAATTGCTAATTCTTGTCACCATGGATGTCTTATACATAATATTGCAGTGCCTAAGAATCAGTAAGAGCTGTTCATACTGGAACTAATTTGAAAAATGAGCACCAGAAGCATTATTAAAATTTTTCCAGTTGGATAATTCCTGAGAATTAGGAGGCACGTTTCAGACTGGCAGGAAATTAAATACAGAGCACCAGGAACTTTGTCAAAAACTACTGTTGAGTAGAAACTTCCCTTTACAAGGCAGCGCCGCTTTAAATTTAAGCTGCGAAGACGCCGATCTCCCACGAGTTGCAAAAACCGGGGTATGATACATTTACCCCCAGGACTCATCTACAAACATTGCATTCAGGAAGACAATTTGCACTGAACCACAGCATCCTTCAACAAATGGCTTTTACCTGTATAACGCAGGCTAGACGATGAAAGCAGGTGCCCAATTGCTTGTCATGCTATTAATGCAATTTTGTACTGTAAAACATTCATAGTAAATGAGCCTTGTTGTCCTCACTGTTTGTAATATATGCCTTTGCATAAGAAACTATTTAGAATACCACAGATGCCAGAACTCTGAACATAAGGAAAGAAACGCCTACCTTGATGACAGCTGTAGCATTCTCACTCCCATGTATTTCTTTTTTGGAAGGGACTTTCCTGTAGAAAACATATACAGCTGATGAGTAATAGCCAAAACCCCTATTGAAATTTACTTTTTCTTCTCTCTGAAGAACAGGACCATCTCCGCAAAATTTGGGGTTGAGGCCAAAGCTAAATCTGGGGGCCCCGCAATATACCAAAACTATAGAATACAGTGGCACAATTTTTGTAGAAGGATGAGTATGGGTGTCAGCAGTGGGATGGAACCTATATCAATAAGAACATACATTTTCGGGGATTATTTCTTGGGGGCGCAACAATTAAATAATAGTAGTCATAGTTAAACCTAATGGAAAACTCTACCTAACATTAACAAAAGAATCCCTATCACAAAATTTTATTCAATATGATACCCTAAAAAAAGTAAACAAAGTAAAAATATATTCTTATTTTAGCCAGTTAGTGGCAAAATTTTGAAATTGTTCTAGTCACAAATGTATTAACTAAGCAAGTATTGTGTCTAAATGCTACCATTACAAATATAATATTTACAGTATAGTTTCATTAACTAAGATGCTAGGTCACTGTCAAAGATGATTTTGATGTCTTCTATAAGTATAAGGATTCAAGCAAAATGGCAACTCAAAGCAATCTATAAGTCACAAAGTTAATTACTAAAGGAGTGAAGAGGGTCGGGACATATGCTATATTTATTTATTGACAATTATCTATATTGTATCAGTATATTCCACAGCTCTTTACACAGTAACATACAGACCAAGATGCATGAAGGCTTGTGCAGACCTATTCAGTAAAGCCCTAGAAACGAAGGACAACTAAAGTCTTTGGTTATTGATTTTCATGGTGGTGTTTAATGTATATAGAGCATGGCAGTAACTGCTCCTGGATACATTTATATATACATGAAAGCTGTGGCTGTGTTATCTAGGATACATATGTTTGGAAGATTTTTTTTTACCTAATTCACTGCCTGGGGCCTATGGCAATCACCTCATTGGCATTACCCTTTAGCCAGCCCTGCTCGGAAAATGAAAGATTATCAATTATTATATTCAACTCAAGTGTCTATCTGTTGATATCTACCATATGTGTGTGAATTTATTCACATAAATTCAAAATTTACCAAATATATAATGCTTATTTAGTGCTTTTTCTCTTGCATAACTCCAACCTCGGAACAGAGCATGATAAACAAAGATTAGATACAGTATTCCGATTTCCCTTAGTTGCTATCATAATGGATAAGGATTTTTTGTAGCTCAGCCTTCTGGCACAAGCAGATATCTTGTGTCCGTGGAAAGGTGGGAGCTTAGGTACAGTAAATGTGGACGTTCTTTCAGAAATTTGGGGGAATGGTTACTCAATGCTTTAAAAGAAAAGTAGCCAACCTTGAAATAGGCTGAAGAGTAGGTGCAATGTACAAGTGATAGGGCTGGTTTACTAGTCTAGTTGCTGCATTCTTCACAGCCAGTAGTTAGTGCAGATCCTTGTCTAGTAGACTTGAATACAGGACATTACACTTATCTAGACCAGAGAAGCATACAAAAGCATAGATTATGCTTCGTAGATCCAGAGGTGTTTGATTTGTGCTATGTTCCTCAGGTAGAAGAATTAGGTCTACTTGCCTAATTAGGATTGTAAACTGAAGTTGTTAATGTCATGCAGCACACAATGTAAGGAAACACTTATGTTAGTATGTAACATGTATTAGTGTTAGTTCAGCAACCTGACAAGCAACAATTGGGGTAGATGTGTTTGCAGGGGCCTGTTAATGAGTAGCAGCTCCAAGCCAGTGCTTGCACTATATTGGAGAAGTTAAATATTCTATGACTGTATATAATGAAATATAAATGTATCATGGTCAGTGCTCAGGACATGTTGGGTAGATGTAATGTTTTATGTCCATATAGAGTGTAATACAATTTTATTATAATCATGTTCAGTTCATGTTGGAAGGTGTAGTATCCTATGTCTATATAGAGTTTAGTAGAACTGTATTATAGTCATGTCCATTGGTCAGGTCATGTTGGGTTTGTAGTGTCCTATGTCTATACAGCTTTTAATATAATTATAACATAATGCCTTGTTGTCAGGTTATGTTGGTTGAAGAAATGACTAGCGTCTGTGGATATGCCCTGCGCCACTCCTGACATAAAAGTCAATTTCCTCAGATTAAATAAATCTTAGGGTTAAATGTATGATACCTTCTAAAAAGGATAAGTGAACATATTGCCCATAGCAACCAATCAGATTCAAGCTATGATGTTATAGAGAATGTTCTAGATAAATGATAGCTAGAATATGATTGGTTACTATGAGCTACACCTCCGCTTTCCTTTTTTAGAAGGTTTGATACATTTACTCTTTAGGGTGGAAGTAGTCAAGGGCCCATGTAGCAGCCACTTGGAAGTTCCAGTCTTCATTTTAGAATCATGTAGAATAATGGAAAACTCTGCTACAGATGAACCCAGAAACAAAGAATAAAATATAGTGTGTATTGTTTGTGAATATTAACAAAGTGCTGTGGGCAGTAGTTTCACTCACCTCTTATAGGTGATATAGGTGCATTAACTAGTGATCAAATCTCTGATTTCTTCATTAGACTTTATTGGGTTGATTCAACTAGCATCAACTATTGGCGTGTAGTGGTTAGCAGTTTTCTCACCTGCCTCCCCCCTTGTAATATTGTTTTCAATTTTGTTCTGAATATGTTCTGTGGAAAAGGGCGTAATTTACAACGGCCTGATAACCAGAACAGTGCCCGTCCACCTGGGAATGGGTCAGGCAGGCATAAGGATCCTGCTGTTACCTTAAGGAAGTATTTTACTCACAGGTGCACGACATAGTTGTGATTGCTGAGGTGTGTTTGTTAAGAATAAAAGGATTGTGGGATCTGGTGGGTGGGGCTTCCGACGCTGACTAGCAGCCGGACGATAATTAGGCCTGGTGGGTTTAGTTAGTGCCAGGAGGCCGAGGAACATTTAATGATTGTGTTACTGTGTTGTTGTGATAAAATAAAACAGCAACTGATTAAGAAGACCGGAGTAAGGACTCACTCATTCTGTAATTCTTAGAGTACTTAATCATCATTTAGTTTTTATTATTTATTTTGTGCTGTAGAAATTGTATTTGTTTTTTTTACTAATTATTTATGAATGCCGTAAGTATTAGTGTTCGCCAAAGGATGTAAACATCGTCCAGTTGGTCCCACTGCTGTAAGGAAATTATGTAAGTGATTAATGATGGAAAAAAAATAATCTGAAAGCTTCATACCTTTAAGTTGACGGTCATGTGACTCCGCTAGGAATTGCCTGATTCGATCAGATGGAATAGCAAATGATATCCCTGCTGTCACTTTTAATGTGTTTATACCTATGACCTCACCATCCTATAAGAAAGCAAAAATAAGGAATCATAAAATTTGATTGGTGTTCGGTAACCCATATCTACTGCACATATCTATACTAAACCAATAGAATCTGATTTGTATTTAGGGATTGTTTTATTTCAAACAAGTAAAGTAATTTAAATGTGCGGGTCGTGTGTTTTGGTAAATAGTGACAGGTAGGCTAGTACTTTAGGCAAGATTAGATGGCTTGTGGCAATGGAAAACTCTCTGTAGTGGTCTGTGAAGGCAACCAAAGAGCAGTGCGATTGATGCATATGTTTTTATTAATGATGCACTACTGTCACTACCTATCAACTGTTCTTAAATTTTTAAATGGGTTTGCACCAGAATTAACTGTTAAAAGTTACTATTTTATTATTTATAATTTTCTTTTAATTAAATTTTGCTTAATTTACTGATCAGTCTGCAACTGCATTCTGGTTACATAAGACACATACAGTACTACTGTCTACATATCTCCCACCATTTTAGAAAGCAAGAATCAGGACAAAATAAACCCCTCTCGTCCTCCACCCAAAAGACTATCTCATCCGCCCCCAAACCACTCCAATATCTGGTGGACTTTCTAGTGCTTCTCTCTCGTCATAGGTGATTCCCCTCTATGTAATTCTGTATACAGTTTGATTATTGTGTCTTTATTGATAAACCAGTGCACTTATTGGAATGTTTATATATTAAACCCTGATTAGTTTGTGGATAGCTGCCTAGGTGTGAAGTTATACCAGCACCACAGTGAGGGGTAAGGCAAATAACAAAGTGCCAACTCTCAGCAAAGTCTCACTTTTCTGGCAGTCGCTTGGGCACCCTTGACTGACAAGCAAGGGGGAAAAGCCAAGCTCACCTGGGTATCATCACCATGTTCATATTACTCTTCTATTATATTCTAAACAGACATAGGACACTAAAGAGGTACACTTTAAGTTGAGTTATTAGACAGAATAACTCAATTGTCACAATAACTCATTGTCACAGTTTACATACATATAAATATAACATATATATTATTATACAGCTGGCACTATAATATTGACATTACAAGCCAGAAAGTCATGTTTAGAGAATGTGTAAGAATTTACATATACCTGGAGACATATAAAAACTAAACCTAGGAACATTTGACAGCAGAACAGGAACTGTATGTGGGTACTGAGCACCTGAGGGTATCTGCTATCTAGAAATAACTATGGGAAAAAAATGTTACACGTTCTGGACATCTGAAATACCAGCAAAACAGATTCTGCCTGTACTTGTGTCGTAATATTATGGCTGGTGCTGAAAAGCTAGTTTAACAAGATTTTTTTAGTTTAATATTAATATCTGACATAGAGCAAACACCTGGGATGAAATGTGCAAGAAGGAACATGTGGTTCAAAAGCAATTTATCATATGAACAGTTTGACAGCATAAGCGCAGTCACTACAAAACAGTGACTATTAACGTAGTGGAACAGTTAATGATATTTAGCATTTTAATGTGCCGCTATATGGTTACTATTTATGGAGGGCCATCATCAACTTTTAGCCCCAGGACATAGTACTTTCATTGCTCGTTAAATCTTATACGACAGTTTGAAGAGTGATGTAAAAGGAAAAGAGGTATGATATGTTCATTAATTATAACCATATAATTACAGCCTAACTCCACAAAGTTCTGCCCAATTATCTTCCATTCATTATTTTTCTTCCTGTCTTGGCACACCACAAGTCACTATGTATTCAACATACTCCTATCCACTCTTTCTCTACCTCTTCACATATCATCTCTCCTCCTATCCTCTCTTCTCTCTCTCTACCTCTCCACATATCATCTCTCCTCCTATCCTCTCTTCTCTCTCTCTACCTCTCCACATATCATCTCTCCCCCTATCCTCTCTTCTCTCTCTCTACCTCTCCACAAATCATCTCTCCTCCTATCCTCTCTTCTCTCTCTCTACCTCTCCACAAATCATCTCTCCCCCTATCCTCTCTTCTCTCTCTCTACCTCTCCACAAATCATCTCTCCTCCATCCTCTCTTCTCTCTCTCTCTACCTCTCCACATATCATCTCTCCTCCTATCCTCTCTTCTCTCTCTCTACCTCTCCACATATCATCTCTCCTCCATCCTCTCTTCTCTCTCTCTACCTCTCCACATATCATCTCTCCTCCTATCCTCTCTTCTCTCTCTCTCTACCTCTCCACAAATCATCTCTCCTCCATCCTCTCTTCTCTCTCTCTACCTCTCCACATATCATCTCTCCCCCATCCTCTATTCTCTCTCTCTACCTCTCCACATATCATCTCTCCTCCTATCCTCTCTTCTCTCTCTCTACCTCTCCACATAGCATCTCTCCTCCTATCCTCTCTTCTCTCTCTCTAGCTCTCCACATATCATTTCTCCTCCTATCCACTCTTTCTCTACCTCTTCACATATCATCTCTCCCTCCTATCTTCTCTCTCTCTACCTCTCCACATATCATCTCTCCTCCTATTCTCTCTTCTCTCTCTCTCTAGCTCTCCACATATCATCTCTCCTCATCCTTTATTTTCTCTCTCTAGCTCTCCACATATCATCTCTCCTCCTATCCTCTCTTCTCTCTCTCTACCTCTCCACATATCATCTCTCCTCCTATCCTCTCTTCTCTCTCTCTAGCTCTCCACATATCATCTCTCCCCCTATCCTCTCTTCTCTCTCTCTACCTCTCCACAAATCATCTCTCCTCCTATCCTCTCTTCTCTCTCTCTAGAATTCCACATATCATCTCTCCCCCATCCTCTATTCTCTCTCTCTACCTCTCCACATATCATCTCTCCTCCTATCCTCTCTTCTCTCTCTCTAGCTCTCCACATATCATATCTCCTCCTATCCTCTCTTCTCTCTCTCTACCTCTCCACATTTCATCTCTCCTCCTATCCTCTCTTCTCTCTCTCTACCTCTCCACATTTCATCTCTCCTCCTATCCTCTCTTCTCTCTCTCTACCTCTCCACATATCATCTCTCCCTCCTCTCCTCTCTCTTGCCATCTCTCCACATATCTCTCCTCCTCCCCTCTCTTCTCTATACCTCTCCACATATCCTCTCTCCTCCTTTCTTCTCTCCTCTCTCTCTCTAGCTCTCCACATATCATCTCTCATCCAATCCTCTCTCTCTCTAGCTCTCCACATATCATCTCTCTTACTATCTTATCTTTCTCTACCTCTACACATGTCATTTCTCCTAATATGTTCTCTTTCTCTACCACTCCACGTCATCTCTCATTCATTCCTCTCTCTCTCTCTCTCTAGCTCTCCACATGTCATCTCTCTTATTATCCACTCATTCTCTTTCTCTCCACATGTCATCTCTCATCCAATCCTCTCTCTCTAGCTCTCCACAGGTCATCTCTTACTGTCCACTCTCTCTCTAGCTCTCCACATGTCATCTCTCCCTCCAATCCTCTCTTCCCTCTCTCTAGCTCTCCACATGTCATCTCTTATCCAAATCTCTCTCTCTAGCTCTCCACAGGTCATTTCTTACTGTCCACTCTCTCTCTAGCTCTCCACATGTCATCTCTCCCTCCAATCCTCTCTCTATTTCACCACATGTCATCTCTTCTGCTACCCTTTTTCTCTACCTCTCCATACTATCATTTCTCCTCCTATTTCCTCTTTATCTACCTTTCCATTTAATCATACCTCCCTCATATCTCCTTCTTAACCTTTTTGCTTGTGTCGTGAACATAGAGAACTTACAGTTAGTTAACCCTTCACATAATTGTAGGGAATAAGGCCTAATCATACCTACAGTGTAAGTATGTTATATAAAATTAATCCATTGATAAATTGAGCTACAAAAGTGTAAAATGTGAAGTCAGAAAGTCTTTTGTATGTGTATTCAGTGACTCTGTACATCCCCATGTTTGAAGCTGCCACAGGTTACACTCCTATCTTCTAAGAGCCCCTGCTGTGAGCTACATCCCGACACAAGTTAGTTTTTGGACACCTGAATAGACTTTGCGGAGCCGGTCACAGCTTGAAATCCTTGCAGCCAAAGACAGCATTTGAGGGCCTATACATGTATATAGGAATATGAGCTTCAAAGGAAAATGTCATCATAGTTCATATTTTGGTAAATCTGGGTGCAACTCCATACTGAGGAGCAGCAATCACACCAGGGTTGTGAATGACAGGTACTGCAGCATCCGAGAAGAGCTATAATCACATGTCTGTAGGAAAGGTATGTCACATTGTCATAATTTCCTCATGTTTGGTATTTAAATGTGCAGGAGATTATGACTGGTTTATTGAAGGGGGAGTTATGTCTCTGGGATATATCTTTGAAGAATTACCAAAGGTCAAACTTTTGGAATATTTGTGAGCAAACTATAATGACACCCAGGGGATATCCCTGCCTCCCTATTAGCATTTAACACTGCCCCTGTGAAAACCGTCCCATTTCATTTTGCTTAATAAACCTGTGTTGCGAAGGGGCAAATTATCAGTCTTTTGGGAAAGTCAATCCACTTTGATAAGCTGTCCATCTTCCTAGCCAATTTCCCATGGCACAGATTATGCAACTCATGTGATACTCTGAATGAAACCCCTTTTATTTTAAACTGCTTTGCTTATGTATGTTATGTGAATTGTTTATTAATTGCTTTTTTTAAAATATCTGAATGCCCTGTACACTTGTATATTAAATCTATAAATTTAGCAAGTTACGTTCTTGATACTCTAACGAATCCATTAATCTGTTAAGAAGAATATAGCTCGACCAAGTTAACTCTTTGAATGTCGGTGTGTGATTTGTTGATACAATTGATTAACAAGCTTAGTGTGTGCTTGCATGTACATTTGTGTAACAGTCTGGAGGTGTGAAGTTAACTCTTTGTGTGCTGGTGTGGGCCTTGCTAGCCTGTGGGTAGCCAGAAGCCTTGTGTGCCAGTGTGGGACAGTATATTGGGGTCCTTTTGCCCGTATTCAATAGGTGGTGGCAAAGGCTGAAGTGTGTGGGGGTGTGAGAGCGCTGTTGTGGGGCGATTCAGCAGGTCTATAACCTGTGTGATAGGTAGAGAGAGACTTGAGTGCTGGAATCGTGTGTTACCTCATTCAGCGAACACCCAAAGTCACGGCAGCTGGGAGCGTGTTCGTGACAGTTTGCATTTCCACTTATTTCATGTAGAGTTAGACATACACTAACTCTTAAGAGCAAAATGTTTTCTATATTGTGCATGTGCAGTAAAATTGTATACATCCAAGTATGTTTGCAGACTTAGATGTACCTCTCCATTGAGCCTCTCTATGTGGCATGAGGGAGGGGAGGGAATTGGTTAGAACATGAGCAGATATGATTGAGAAGACTCCTGTGGGTATATTTACTAAACTGCAGGTTTTAAAAAGTGGAGATATTACCTATAGCAACCAATCAAATTCTAGTTATCATTTATTCTACAGAATGACAGCTTGAATCTGATTGGTTAATATAGGCAACATAAATTTATCCCCTGGACTATAAAGAGATCTGGGCCTCATGGATCACAAATTTGAGATATGCACATCTTTGATGAAATTCTGGTATGTAGGAATTTTATACATCAGTTTCTGCTGTAAAGGTACACAGAAAAATATATAGAAAGCTGCTAAAAAGAGCTCTACTGTGGAACAATTCACGTTTTTTTTTACTAGTTCTATGTCATCATCCTTGGGTATGTGGAGCAAAATAAGTTAATTATTTAAATAATAATAATTAAATAAATAATAATTGAGGAGCTAAAAGGTACAGTGGATCATCATACTATACGGAGGAGCACAATTTTATTATATTTATGGTACGTGATTGTCTCGAGAAATGACTATAACAGATGGCAACACTGCACTAGAAGGCGCCTTTTCCTATTTTATTCTTTTACACTTTACATTCCTGGTGGAACATACAGGGATATCTGATAAAGAGCTGTCATCTGGAAAAAGGGAGTGCATTTAAATAGAAGTTTATTTAGGAACTTTCTCTTACACAGAATGGTTGAATTTGAGTGCCATACACACAACAAACATATACACACATTCGCTACGTGGGAAATGTTGCCCTTTCTCTTTATTGTCCCTACTAGCCATACATGATCCCTTAACTACCCCTGATGGTATTTCTGATAGTTAAACACTACAGAATACGCTTTCCTTTTTGGGATGGTCTATAAATTTGCATGGATAAACTCCTTAATGAGATCCTGTAGCTGTCTGCTTGTTATCTTAATGTACAGCATTAGTAGGCCTTGTAGTACTGTGTTGTGTTTACAGCTGGGAAAAGTAGTCAGGGATCCCAAATTTTCAAACAGAAATGGGGGACAGCATTGGACATACTCACTACTGGGTGTCACATACCTTAAAACAGTTATAGGAATCTAGTCCCAGTTTGTGGAAATATAAATTGTTGAAAAATAAAAACTCAATCTTACAGATCTCCAGCCAGAAAACCGGCAATGTCCGAGGAAGACGAGGACACATTTCTATAAGCGTAAAAAAATCTGTGACTTATTATTTAACAAATCTTAAGTGTCCCTTTTTATGTTATATTTATGTTATTCCAAATTATGATATTTATGGTTTGTTTGATCTGACATTTAATATTTCAAAGTATTTAGGTATCTTATATACACAACATGAAAGTCTGAACAACGTATGACACGAAAGGACCTAAAATAGCAAGTTCATTGACACCAAATCAGTTCAATTGGCCTAATACTGCAGTATGTGTAACCTGAGTAGAATCACTGCACAATAATCATCCAATCGAAAATTGATCAGAACATTATGGGTTATGTTAGCAAATGGTCATGTGACTGCACACACAAGTGATGCCAGACGTGATCTGCACACTCGGCTTGAGAGGCTGTATGACGATCTCTCATTCACTGAGCCTAGTACTCATTCAGAGCAGCAGGATTGGCCCATGTGTGGCATATCCTGTTGTGATCAATTCCTTGCCACAATCCAGTACTCTGTTAAAATGTACGCTTATATGCCTCAAATATAGGGGCCTATTTATTAAAACTCTTCTTATTGCATAATTAAAATTTCTATTCACCACAATGTATTAGTATATTATTGCTTGGGCAGCTCGATACTTCTCACTTCTCTGAGTCAGTCTGTGTATGCGTGAGACAGCTTGCTGGGTTATGCATGTACTGTACAACTGTTAAAGGCAGTGTAACTTGAGATCCTCAACTGCTAGAACTGCATTGCGAGATGTTCACCTTTAGCAGCCCCTTTCCGAGGAACTTGTTATGTTCCTCAGTACTAGGTTGCACCCAGGACGTAGGCTTGGGTAGTAGCAGTTGTTGATCTAGCACCTGTCCGGTGAAGAGGACAGAACACAGTAGGAGGTAATGAACAACCAGGATATATCAGAAGAACTCTGAGCCAGAAAGACACGGCTTAATGTGGATTAGTCTGGAACTTGTCTGATGGAGTGGACAGCTCATGGTAACAGGTAGTGAGCAAGCAGAATGTATTTGGCAGAACTCAGAGTAAGACAGGTAGGGATCATGAATAGAGAAGACAGCGGAATCCTTTAAACACGCTAGGGATCAGGGCAGGTGGAGATGTGAGAGCAAATATGTTTAACAAAGCCAAGTGTCAAGATTGGACAAGACAGCAATTCCTATAAATAATCCAGGTCAAACACTGATAGCAGAACAGGTCAGGATACAAGGCATACTAGGTCAAGCAGGAACTATCACCAGCATTGGTATGCTGCCAGGAAGAGGTTTATAAAAGCAGCAGCACCAATAAGAACTGCATTATGATTAGCTGCATGAGTGTGGTAGGTGATTTTATATATATATATATATATATATATATATATATATATATATATATATTTATAGAGAGAGAGAGAGAGTGAAACGAAAAAATAACCTTCAGTCATCTTTCGATAAATAGCCCCATGAAAGGTAAATAGTCATGTACATATTTTAACCTTTTTTATCATAATGAATCATGATGTGCTATTACATTCATGTTGTTTAGCTTACATTACTCTTTTTTGGTTTATTATTTATGCAGGGGATGTATATTAGTACAAAACTAGTGTTTCAATATTGACTCGACTACTGTCAGTAACTATTTAAATTTGTATACACCAGTAGAGAGTGCTGCAAGCAGAAACAAGAGGGAGGCAGATGTCACCTGAGAAATACAGGGGATCCCACATTTCATATTTGCATAATCTGATGTAATAATTTCTGGAGTTGTCAAAGGTCATAAGGAAAAGTAGTTTGTTTTTTTTGTTTGTTTGCTTTTCAAAGTAAACAGGCACCATAATTATTAAGGTAAATCAATACAAAATACACCTCACTTAGGTGTTAAATAGTGAAATTGTATACAAAAAGTAGTACGTGTAAAACAACTGCACTGTAAAGTCACAAAATGACATACAATTACAAAGTTACAGTAAATAATTTTTTAATCTCATGAAAGTAAACAAGAAAAAATACTCTCCGTTTCTAAACCGTTTTGCACTCCTCATTCACCGGGGGTGAAAAATCACACACATATCTGCCCCACACGAACACAGTGATAAAAGTGTCTCTATTCTGTGAATAGCACATAGAACAGGGAGCAATGAAATGCAGAGTGGTTACTCACCAGATTTACTAATGGTCCCCCGGAATTTCCATACTGTGAAAAAGAAAAAGAGAAAATGTTAATCTCCATAATAAAAGATCTATCAGTAGATATAAGTTGAAATATAAGTTGATTATATGCATTTATTTTTATTTTATATATATATATATATATATATATATATATATATATATATATATATATATATATATATCCTGTATTTATTAGAAGAGGGCCAGTTCATCATATTTACATTAATAATGGCGTCTGTCTGGATGTAATCCATGTCGGAATCTTTCAGACCCAGTTCCTTCCCACCTCGCTGGGTGGTGCTGATAATCCCTGTAGTCACAGTGTTCTGTAGAGAGAACGGGCTTCCAAGAGCGACCACAAATTCTCCAGGTCTGAGGTCAGATGATCTGCCCAGCATAAGAACTGGGAGGGGAGCCTATACAATCAGATTATACAGTGTTAGGTTTAACAGAGAGTCTATAGTAGCATAAAGCAATGATGGAAGGGCTTGCATTTAGTAACATCAGAGAGACATTCCACATCAAGAAATGAGAAGGGTAAGGTAAGGTAATGGTAATAGTAGCCACACCACAGCTCCAAATAATTTCTGTGCAGAACCATTCACATGATGATTACTATTTAGGAGACCGAAAAAATTTAGTTACGGAATCTATTAAAGAAAACCTACAGTCTAAACACAGTCAAGACAATGCAGCTAACCAATTCACTAGTACATCCATGTCTAGTGATCATGGTGTGCCCCAGTGATGTGACTAGCACCCGATGAATTATTTGGCTGCCTTTGCACAAATATTGGTTCATCCCACAAAATGGCAGCCTCCACTGTTGACATGATGACAAGTTTGTCTCCGTCACTCACATCTGGGTCAATCTTGATCAGTGCTATATCCGACTTCTGGTCAATGTCCTTCACTTTAGCATCATAATGAGCACCATCTTTCACTTCTACTTTAATCCGCTGCTTGTTGGTGAGGACATGCGCATTTGTCACTATGAGTCCATCCTCTGACACAATAAATCCCGAGCCACTGGACACCGCCATCTCCTGACCAGTGAATGGAGACCTGTGACAGGAAAACAATTTTTGAGATTATGTCCTACACGTCCCACACAGTCCTCACCAACCACTCAACACATCAGGATGAATTGACTGTTGTGACTAGGTTCTGTTCATAAACTATAACTTCTGTGAAATACCACATTCTTGATGACAACATGTTAGCCTGAACTTAGCCACCAAAGAACAGAACAGAAGTGGATAGAAGGTAGACCACCCATCAACGTTCTACATGGAGGAGGAGGGCAAAAGTGAACAACTATAGTTTTTTCACAGCTACATTTAAATAGGTGTCATTGATATCTATGGATTATGCCTCACAAGTATGACAAGAATTGGCATTGTCACTTCTTGTTTTCCCAGTGAGCTTGCCTTTGTAACATACATTAGACAATTCCAGCTGAATTATGGCGGCTGCTATTATTTTGTGCACTATAACAATTACATCCGCTCGATCTTAAAAGTTTTTCACTAACACATGAGGTAAAATGTATATTTTATGGATGCAAATTAATCTTTCCATTTTTCACGTATCTATAGGTGATAACCTATCACAGCTGGCAAAAAGACATTCATGGGGCATATTCAATTGTCCGCAATTGTCAGCTCCCTGAGCTGCGAGCTGAAATCCAGCGAGTAAATTTACGGTTTTTCCACACAGGATTACCGTTATTACAGAAATTCTGCGCGGGCCGCGGGATTTTCGGCAATCCCGCGGACAATTGAATATGCCCCATATAGGTAGCTGTGTAGAATAGCATAAAGTAACTCATGTGATGTCCTCTAAAGAAAACTATTATATATACTAATCTTTGTGGACTTTTACAGCAGGCAGTATATGTTGGTGATCTGTACAGTGGTGGGATAAAAATGGTAGTTTTCAGCACGTGTAAGATACACTTTCATAGTCTCAACTAATCTGAATCAAAAGACGGGGACAATAAAATGAATTGCTTCCTATGAGTCTACAGTACACATAACAATAATTGTCGACACATCCAGATTATGTCTAGCAGAAAGTCATAGAACCGCGTAATTTACTATCATAGAATATTACCTTCTAAACAGTTCCAGATGTACAACAGCCGGGGCGATCTTCTGTACCACGTCAGCTATGAAATTAAACTTGTATCTCAGGCTGTCAGGGTAACTTGAACCTTAAAAAACAGTTAATATACTAAGTTAATTTGCCACATAAATGTAAAGATAGATTAATTAAGAGGAAAAGTTCTATGGCGCTATGATGTTTTTAATCTAATTTGGTTTAGAAAACAAGCAGTGTCTGATGTAGTTTATATGTCTACTGTTTTATACAGTTAGAGTGTTTGTCTAGATAACTCTATATTATACACGGTTTGTTTACAAATACAATTTTATTCACAAAAAGAAAATTGAAGACCACATCTCCACCATTGATGCTTCCAGCCCACACAGAGTTATTATATATACAGTCACTGGGTATTTCTGTGAACATACTAGGAATTTGGTTGCATGTAGGATGCTAATATCCTGGTCACAAAATTCAAAGGTGACTTCAGGTAGCCTTATAATCTACAGTAGTGTATATGTTAAGTCCTACCCGTGTTTCTTGTGAATGCACAATAATGACACCACCACTTGCCATTTGAACAAATACATTTTACAGGAGTTTGCATATATAATCCAAATGATAAGTAATGGATCAAGACAAGTATGTGGGGAAGATGTACAAAGCATGTCATGATATCACGTGCCAGCGCTAGTCTCATTCCAAGATAAGGTTAAATAATAAATAAAAATAGTAAAATTCAAAGCCAGAGGAAACAAAAAAACTAAATCAGGTGTACACCCAATCACTACCCTCTGATGAAGAGCAACTGAAGCATGAAACCCAGTCAGTATTATTTCTATAATCCTTTAGTTATAAAAAACTGACATATTACGCTGTGCTGTACATTGAGGTGACCATAATAAAAATAAATAACATACTACAAGAAACAGAAGGTAAAAAAAAATGGTATGACATGACTGGTCAAACACCTTTCATTAGGGATAGTGGTTGAGTGTAAACCTGATTTTCAGTTATTTTTGAACCTTGTGTTGGAGACAGGTACTGACACTTGATGTAATGACATGCGTTGGACTTCTTCCCTAAATGCCTGGACGTATTGCTTATTATTTGGGTTAAGTATACATTGACAAGACAGACAGCTCCTCTGACACTAGATCACCAGGGTTTGGATGGAATATGCATGTACATTGTTTATTTATTTATGCAATATAATTATTTAATTGATATGCAATATTTTGTGTGTTTTATTCTTCACATTTGGATATTATATCCTATGAGCTCAATGACCTAATATTTATTTTTTCCACACACCCTGTTGCTAATCTCATGTTGAAAGTTCATTTGCGTGTATCTATATATACATGCATTGATGAGGTACTGCTAAAAACTCCCAGAGTTGGGGTTGATTGGTACTATTACCATGATTTATAAAGGTGGTATCTAATCTGATGTGGTGCACACAGCATTAAACCATATATCTGGAATAGCACAGCACATTTCAGCATATATTCCACAATACCTCTGTAACATCTCAGCAGTATTGCAGCAATACCACTGCATAGCCCTTAAATATTCAAGCATACAATAGCCCGCAAATATTCCAACAATGTTCCAGCAATATTAAACCACTATTTAAAATGATACCACTATCCCAACTATATTCATGCTATTATTAGTATTCTCAATAGAAAGTCCTTCACTCCCTCCTCCTGTCGCCCCACGTGCTATACAGATAATAGCTTGTTATCTACATTGCAACCAGTAGTGTTAAGAGAAAAAAATAATAAAAATGAAAGACTGTCTTACACAAATAATCAAGGTCTCCATTCACTGGTCAGGAGATGGCGGTGTCTAAATTAATAATGTCATCATAAAATTATTTTCCCCAAAATACAGGCTTACTCACTGCTCTCTGGTATGCCCCTTGATTGTTCCACTAGTCTCCTTCCTCTGTCTCTAATACACCTCCTCTGTTTAACTAATCACTTTTGATTCTTGTCTCCTGTCTGCCTCCTTTATCTGTCCCATTTAATACATACAGAGAGGTAAGACGGCCCTGCTCACAAGTTTACAATCTATAGGACAATGGTTTGATACACAAGGGTACATGCTACATCATATATCATATTGGCCCAGCTAGATTGCAAAGGTTTTAGTGGGCTGTATGTTCAGTCACACAACTATTCTTGGTAAGAGGGTTGTCGTCTTTTGTTAGCTGTGTAGAAGGTGGTAATAGGTTAATCTAAGGAGATTAAGAGGGTGGTTGAGAAATATTATAAGCTTGTCTGAAGAGATGGGAATTCAGTGAACGCATGAAGGTCTGAAAACTAGTGGAAAGTCTTATTGTGCAAGGGAGGGAATTCCACAGAGTGGGTGTAGCCCGAAAAAATCCTAGAACTGGGAATGGGAGGATGTAATGAGAGTGAATAAGAGACACAGATCTTGTGCAGAACGGAGGTGGTGAGTTGGGGGATATTTTGAGACAAGTAAGGAGATGCACACTATATGGACAAAAGTATTCAGAAGCTTGACCATTACACCAAGGGCTGTAATGACATTGTATTCAAATACATATACATTAATATGGAGTTGGTCCCCCTTTTGCAGTGACAGCAGCTTCCACTCTTCTTGGAAGGCTTTCCACAAGATGTTGGAGTGTTTCTGTGGGAATTTGTGCCCATTCATTCTGTAGAGCATTTATGAGGTCAGGCACCGATGTTGGACGAGAAGGCTTTTGTCCATATAGTATATGTTGGTGTAATTTTGTTGATGGCCTTGTATGTTAGTAGAAAAATTTTATATTGGATTCGTCGAAAAGCAGGCAGCCAATGTAAAGACTGACAGAGTGGATAAATAAAGTAAAGTAATATGCCGTAATTTTTTTAAAAAATCAATCTAGCTGCTGCATGCAAAATAGATTGTGGGAGCTCGAGACTGATTTTGTGAAGACCAGTAAGAAGGGAATTGCAATAGTTGATGCGGGAGATTATGAGTGCATGAATTAAAGTTTGTGCAGTGTTATGTGTGAGATATGTACGTATTCTGGAAATGATTTTTAGACGTGTGCAGCATGATGTAAATATAATGTGGGGAACAAAGGATAGTTATGAGTCAAGAATTACACCTAGGCATCGAGCTTATGGGGTGGGATTTATGGTCATGTTGTCAACAGAGGAGCTTATTAGTTTTCCAAGAGAAGTGGTTTAGATAGAGAATAGCAGAGCCTTGTTGTACTCCAACTAATAAAGGAAGCGGAGTACAGGTTGTTCCAGAGAAATTATCAATGAAAGAACAATTAGATAAGTAGAATGAGAACCAGGATAGGACAGTGTCTTGAAGACCTAGAGATTGTAGCATTTGTACGAGGAGAGAGTGGTCAACAGTGTCAAATGAAGCAGAGAGATTCAGGAGAATTATGAGAGTAATGGCCTTTAGTTTTAGCAGTAATCAAATCATTGACAACCCTAGTCAATGCAGTCTCTGTGGAGTGTTACGAACGAAAACCAGACTGAAGACGATCCAATAGGTTGTATATGGAAAGAAAGCATGGGAGGCGATGGTAGGTAATTTTCTCTAGAGGTTTGGAAGGGCATTGGAGCTGAGAGATGGAACGGTAATTTGAGAGAGAGTTTGGGTCGGAATCAGTTTTTTTAGAATAGGAGTAATCACTGCATGCTTGTATAGTGATGGAAAGATGCCAGTAGAGAGCGAGAGATTACAGATTTGCGTTAGAGGTGAATTTTGTTTTCTCAGAATAGGAGTAAATGCTGCGTGCTTGAATAATGATGTAAAGTTACCAGTAGAGAGAGATTACAGATTTTAATTAGAGGTAGCGTTTTGTATGAGGAGAGAGTGGTCAACAGTGTCAAATGCAGCAGAGAGATTCAGGAGAACTATGAGAGTAATGGCCTTTAGTTTTAGCTGTGATCAAATCATTGACAACCTTGGTCAGTAGAACATGTATAACATGTTTGTCACCTTTGTTCCCTATGTCTCTAGCCTGCCATCCTGGCATTTCTCCTATTCTTCCTATCCTGTACACTATATTTACCCCACTAATCTGTTCCTCCTGTTTCCTGTCTGACCCTTGAGCATCCCCTTTGTCTTGTGGCCTGCACAAGTGTCAGGCCCACTTGAACGAGCTAGCTGCTGATTGCAACTTGGAGAATACACAAGGTAGCACAATTCTCTCACCTATATATTAATAGCATAAGTATGAGTTTTATGAGTGACTTATTTCTATGCTGACGTTGTCTGAAGGGTCTTGGTCTATAGATTTGCAGAAAAAAATTGGCGTTGTAATTGGTTGCATTGTTTCGAGTTATTTTGCAAAACATCCACTCTGTACAACAATGCATTACTATTGTCCTCTGGAAAATGTGCCAGTTGCCAATACACCTGTGCAGCTGCTGGTTGCTCTGGAAACTGTGACAGTTAGTGAACTTTCCCTATGCACCTACTGGGTGACCTAGGACATGTGATCTGCAGGGTGTTCTGGAAACTGGGACAGTTATTTGCAGCCACATATTTCAGTGGGACCATGCCCAGCAATGTAACTTCGATGGAAGAAGTTATACACATATTGCAGTGTATAAAGAAATTCTTTAGTTCCTTTAAAATAGTGATTGATAATATAGTTATTTATTCATTATACTCTGGTGTTAAGATTTCTTCATGTAATGTAGTGTATAAAAACCTTATTGAATTCTGTAAAAAAAAAGTAATTTAGTCATTACATTTCAGTTTAATTTAAAGCAGTTACCGCTGAGTTTCTCTAGTACTTACTGAGTGCAGAACAGATCACACAGGTGCTACATCCTTAACTCCACAGCCATGGACCCTTAATAGTATATATTAAGTTAACAGAGTTGTTCCCAAGGCAGTGTTCAGGGAATTTCCGAAGTTCAACATCCCCAACAAGCAAATATTTTACTGTTTCCATGATAACATGCTACCAGGGACATTTATCTAATATTAATACAGTCTATGGTAATATTTAATTTTATCTCAGTCAAGTCACAAATAAGGTAGCTTAATCTCATATTAATACATATAAATATATAAAAAAAAGGCTATTTAAACAATTAAAAAGGGGTGAAACTAAATAAATCCTATTCACAACTAGAGCACACTGACCTTAAAACTACATACATCCAGATATGCAATTGGGTCAATGTTGCTGCAAGGCTGCTTTTTCCTTCTAACCCCCAAATACGTTCAGCCAGCATGTTCTTGCTTGACACTGACTCACAA
Organism: Mixophyes fleayi; assembly: GCF_038048845.1. Classification (NCBI taxonomy): domain Eukaryota; kingdom Metazoa; phylum Chordata; class Amphibia; order Anura; family Limnodynastidae; genus Mixophyes; species Mixophyes fleayi. Next base: position 52,572,185 of record NC_134405.1, on the reverse strand, counting down.
CACACACTCACAGGTATTTACCCTGCAGAGAACTGCCTGTCACCTCCAGCAACGACACATAAAATCAACAGAGAATGTCTTCTCCGGCATGTTACTTTACTTTTCAAAGGAAAGAAAATCCCAATGCACATGGATACCCAAATGCAACAAAATACTATGCATAGCCCTAGATAACTGGCATAGATTTCTAGGGAAACTGATTTAAGCTGCTACATATGTGCAGGTTTTTCCTAGCAATTTGGCCACAGAAAATGGATCAACCAAATTAAATCCAGAACTGATTAGGACAAGTAGATTTGAAAATTTAATTGACTAATAACTGAACCAGATCAAATCTCTGCAAGTACATCCATGTGACCATACTGGCCACAGGTCTACCATATCACATAGTAGTATTTTATTTTGGTTGTAGTACGTAAGGGACACGCCTCTATAATCAATCCTCCTATTAGTTGCTTAGTGGATTATATTGTTCTGATCAGCAAGTAGTGACATTACTCAGCTTTCAATATTAGCTAGGGGCAGCACAGTGGCCTAGTGGTTAGCACCTCTGCCTCACAGCACTGGAGTCATGAGTTCAATTCCCGACCATGGCCTTATCTGTGTGGAGTTTGTATGTTCTCCCTGTGCTTGCGTGGGTTTCCTCCGGGTGCTCCGGTTTCCTCCCACACTCCAAAAACATACTAGAAGGTTAATTGGCTGCTATCAAAATTGACCTTAGTCTCTCTCTTTGTCTGTCTGTCTGTGTGTGCATGCATGTGTATGTTAGGGAATTTAGACTGTAAGCTCCAATGGGGCAGGGGCTGATGTTAATGAGTTCTCTGTACAGCGCTGCGTAATTAGTGGCGCTATATAAATAACTGATGATGATTAGCAACATTTTTTACAACTTATGTATAGTAAGAAATGACTATTTGGCAGATATTTTATTACAAATTACCTCAGAGTTAAATGTCCTGTAGGAATGAAACGTGTGGATTCAAGCCTCTATTAAATTACACAACTCTGAAAATATCTTTGTGACCTTCAGCAGATGAATACTTTGCTCCATGAGTAACCCAGTTATTAAAAATATATGCATCAATTTATCAAGACCCTGTAGTTTTGAAGATGTCTTTTTTCGGCTTTACAATCATGTGTTTCCGGAGCAGTCCGTGGCGACACATTGCAGCACAGTTTTTACTGAAATCTCAGCTCATTCTTACTTGCCTCCAATAGAGGTGTGAAGATAAAATGAGCCGAGATTGTGTACCATAGTAGCCGGCAATGTTCGCAACCCTCGCGGCTAATTGAATTCCCCCCACTATCTTAACTTGTGTCGCTCGGTGGGGTCAATCTGCTCATGAGTGAGCCTGCATGCCAGACTTTGGCTTCCTGAGATAGCGATAGTGATAGGACTGTACTTGTACCACCACTGTATTTGGTTAATAGTCAATATTCCTTACCGGCACGTGATCTTTGATAAATAGGGAGAAGACCTAAATACAGTGAAAACTCTAGTTTTCGCTGGATTTAGGGCTTCACTCCTTTTGATAAATAGAGCAGATAATCCCAATTGTAAAGCGCTACGGAATTTACTGGCGCTATATAAATACATTTTGATGATGATGATGAATCTTTTACTCCAATGAGTTATAAAGCACAGGTACATCGGCGCAGCCAATCAAAAATCTCCAACACTTGACATCAACATTTTCAGCAGCTTCTTAGATGTTTAGCCAAACACTTGGCACATGTCCATATAGCTCTGCATGTCCTTTATAGAAAACCATATAAAATACTCTGCTAATTGCACTATTTTACTAGATTATTTTCCAAAAACTATTATGTGTTCTACTAACCCCATCCCGCACACCTATGCATTTTACTTTTCAGGTTAGAGCATGTGACAGGTACCTATAACTGCCTTTGCTACTTTCAAGCTTAATTGGCACACCTCGAGGTGATTTAAACACTGGCACTGTGCAAATCACTATCCCTTTATCATTATGAATAAGCCAATAGCATCCTGTATGTACACATCAGACACCTCCCTTTCATTGTAATTCAGAGTGCACATTCAAATATCATCATCATCCTTACCATCATGTGATATCATTATTTGCATCACCCAAAGACCAGCCAATAAGAATACCAATACATTTATTATGAGAGAGCCTTATCTAAAGCAAGCCAATTTGAATTGCTTGACAATACTAATGCTAAATGTTGTATGCTGTCATCTTAAAATATTTAATATTGGGATAAATTTCCAAGGTTTTCAGAAGGAAAAGTTTGATATGTATTTGTAGAGCATTTAAATATGGATGTATTTAGTGTTTAAGCAAACAAGAAAAATTGGGAGCTTATTTACTAAAAAAAAAATGCAAATCTGCAATAAATCAGCAACTAACATTGATCAATCAATGACAGCGCGTGTCTGATTAGTAGTGTTTTTTACACATAGTGAAGATGTTTCTTGTACAAGTCACACGCACAAGGTATTTGTTTTGTTCTTTAATCTTCCCTGTATGACACATAAATGTATCTAAATGGCACCACACAAAGTACACAGCACAAACATGTATAACAGATAAGTTCGGAGCAAGAGTAACTTTGGACCCACGAATACAGTGCGAAAGAGGCCCCTATCCCAAAATAATCTACATTACATTCCCTATCAGTACAATCTAATTAGTAGGTGGAAGCATACAAAGAAACATGGATAAAATTTACATGTTCGGAAAACAATGTGCAGTAAATATTTTTTTATTTTTTCTTTTGCAATAAATCAGATCCATTTTAGGCCTGGACCAGGGGCGGATCTAGAAATTTTTTCTACCCCGGGCGATACAGGGGGGGGCGATTTAAGCCCCGCCCCCTTTCTAACTTCTAAGGCTGACGGCGGCTGCACAGTATGTGCAGGTCCGTTAGGCAGTGATAATGTGCTGTCCCGCTACTCTGATCGCCCCGATCGCCCCCCCCCCCCTGGATCCGCCACTGGCCTGGACAAGATATATTTCACACTCCTTTTGTAGGAGAGGTTTGTACTTAAAAACCAGTTGTAAGATGGATGTATTTCTAGCATATTATGCACCTATTACAACACTTTTGTGTGTCTGGAAAAGATGTGATGCTCAGTGATCTAATATGTGCTACATGTTGTACATGTGCTACATGTATGTGCTTTGGGAAATGCGGTTTAATATAATGTGGCTTTAAATAATATTTTTATGTCAATTTGTCTTTTCTTGCACTTGTACACACTATGCCACCTAAAATGCTTTAAGTGCTAAATCATTTTAATTCTAATTTACTAGCACTGATTTTAGGTGCAACATTTGTTCAATAACTCTACTCAGCAACTTATTAGGAACATTTTAAAGTAAAGAAATGCAGGTAGCCCAGTATCCGGCCCAAGGCAGCCAACTATGGGACCGACTGCTCCCTGCCCAGCCAGGTTAATGATGAATGGTGCTTCACGTTACCAGAAAATCAGAAATCCAGAGATTTCCCTATATATATTATCATCATTATTATTATTATTATTATTACTCTTCTTGTATTAGTTTGTTGCTAATTTAACACCGTTTATGTTCTACAATTCATATGTCTTAGTAAGCATTTGACAAGTTCATTGTAATCATAGCATAAACTGGTGGCAAGCTTAGACATTTAAATACATTCTTGTAAAAATAAGACACAAATGAGTAAAAGGTAAAACATTAGCTAATTAACGTAAATTAAACTATGTGGTATTAAGTAATAAGAGTGTTAAATTTGGAGCAAACACCATAATAAATACAGTTTTTCATGCATTGAAACTTGGCATGTCCCTATGCATGGTGTAACACATTGCAAATGTAGGAAATATTGCTGGAATGATGGGGTGCCCTTGAAATGAAAGAGGAAGCAATGATAGAATAGGATGTGAGGTGAAGAAGAAATAAATAGGGATGTGCTGAGATGCACAGACGGATTGGAAAAATGTAAATAGAAGATGCCTAGCAGAGAGGTGAATATGAAATGAAGAGGGTACATGTTAGTGATAAGGGAAATGTGTGAATAAGTACTCTCATACTCCCCCCCTAAAAAAAACAAAAGCTAGAACATTGTCCTTTATCATTCAAACACAACAACAAGTCAATCTGATGCACATATAATAAGTTTTGCCAGATAAGTGAAGTGTTGTCTCAGTTTCGTTGAAGGCTAAACTATCCAGAAATAAAACGAACATTTATAGTGTCATACAGTGTCATAACACTAAGGGGTATATTTACTAAACTGCGGGTTTGAAAAAGTGGAGATGTTGCCTCTGGCAACCAATCAGATTATAGCTGTCATTTTGTAGAATGCACTAAATAAATGACAGCTAGAATCTGATTGGTTGCCATAGGCAACATCTCCACTTTTTCAAACCCGCAGTTTAGTAATTATAGCCCTAAGTGACTGAGAGTTCTGAAAGGACATAAAATTGTAAGGAAGGGGTTAAAGTGTTGAAGCTTACGGGAAAACATTAATTGACAACAGGGCCATGTAATCAGATTATGCTGCATTACCTACTGCAAGTAAATGCAACTTAACTTAGTACACTCATTCCAAGGAGCATGGAGCAAAAATAATAAAATAAAATAGAAAATTAAATTTAAAAGGAGAAGAAAGTAAGTGAAATGAGCGGAGAACTATTTTAATGCCGAACATGGCTTCCCTAGTCATGTGCTTTATATGCCAATATGTGATCTGCCTATATGCTAAATACAACCCTACCTGAGAAAACATTGAAAAAATAGTAAAATAACACAAGGATTGTTCATTCTCACACAGCAACTAAGGATGGTCCACAATAGACATAACCACATAAATACATATCAGTCACACTGAAGACTTAAGTAAGAAAGAAGTCAGAAATGAAATGTACAAAGAAGTAAATCATGCGAAGGACTGTGTTGCACTGATATCAGTGGAGCTTGTATAGTGTTTGTATAAAGTAGAGAGGATGTGTAAAGTTAAGTTTAAGACAACAGTCACAACAACCGAGATGAAAAAAGAGGAATGTTGGAGATAAATTTTGCCTTACTTTCCAACCTGGAAACCTTGTGACTCCCCCCGAGTGCCCCCTACAAAGCCTCCTTACCTGTGTCACAGGACCCCTTCTGGATATGAATGGCAGGCGGTGAATTATGCAGCCTTGCCCGTCTGTTCTCTGCTTTGAGGTGGCACAGGTTCCTGTAGGTCTTCCCATCACTTCCGCACACTGGCTCGCTGGTTCTGCAGACACACACTCCTATTCTTCTCCTTGCTGTGACTACAATACCTCCAACACCAGGCAGGACACACTCCAAGCCCTCTCCGCATGGGGAACCCCCGCGCTGTCCACAGGACTCTCCCTCACCTGCCCCACACACTGGACAGCAACCGCAGGAGTCTCTCACTTCCCCTGCCTGGCAGGGTGATTGGGGACGTGGGCATCGGGAGAGCTCACATAGTCGAGGGCAGTTAGATGTCTGACGACGTGAAATACGAGGGAGGGCAGAAGTTGAGAGAAAGAGGAGAAATAAGGGGAGCAGTGTCCATAAAGGAGACATTTTTTCTAACATAATGGAGTCTAGACCTAACCTTCAAAGCTCACCTTCTATATCCTATAGACATCTGCCTAGCACCCTGATCGTGGAACCTATGTATATAAACTTGGGTCATGAACTTGTCCTAAGTAGAAATAAATGTATTAAAATCTGTTTCACCCAAATTAATTTTTTGGGGCGAAATTAATGCTGTGTCAACTTGTTATTGTATACTGATGATGGCTAACTTCTTCCCTCTGGCTTCAGAAAGTTATGCTATCAACTTACCTACTTACTATTAATTGGGTATCTTATTGAATTAATTTCTTCACTGCATTCAGATGTCTGGCCTTTTAAGTGCACAGATAGCTGTTATAATCCAGTAGAAAATAGCTTAAAACCATGCAAATTGCTCAATACAAATAGTCTATGTATTTTTGCTCCTCGTTTTATAATGGAATTTCCCCAGACCCCTTTTATACTCCAGTCCCCTTTTTCCTCCCTGCTACAAAACAAACTACATAAACTAGTCATTCGTAATAAAATTGCCCTCTATTCTGGCCCCAGGACATGAAATCCAGCAGCTGATCCAGCTCTCGGTCTTGTCTCCTCTCCTAATAGCTGCCTCTGTAAGTTTAGCTGAAATCATTCGCTCAGCCCCCTGATTAGGTTGGTGTATTTACATCAAGTCCCACCTCAGTGCAAATCCAGCCCCTAAATTCCTCCCTTCAACGTCCTATCTCCAGCATCATCCTGTAAGTGTCATGATCATTTCACTGAGAAAACCTACAGACAAATGAGAAAAGAAAGTGAGAGAAGAGAAGAAAGGTAAAAGGAGATTTTAGGCCCTGATTTAAAATAAGTATAATAAGACTATGAAGAATGAAAAAATAAATAAGCTATATAATATATCACATTGTACACTGATCTAATAATTTAAAATATGCACATAAATATATAGGTATAACTCGCAAACATATTCTAATATTACCATACAGCAGTTCCGTATTCCAATCCAGCATCTCAGAACTGTTTAAATACAAAAGAGCTATAACATGATATTATTTTTTTAAATATTAAAGTGTATATGATGAAAGGGAAGTTCTGACTGCAAGACAAAAACATGAGCCGTGAGGCACGTTCGAGAGGCTAGATATACTGAAACGTCACAAAACAAGACTCACCTATGTGATGAGTGTGTGACAAGGGGTTAATCACTACAAGACCACCTGGTCTATTTAACAATAATTAAATCTCCTTTTTATATCATATGTTTACTATTAATACCAAGAGTGCCACCCCCAGTATTTGGTTTCACAGCCTAGGATACTACCATCACTCGGAACACCATCACAACGTACATGCCAATATAATTAACCTTTAAATCATCTACAGTTATGTCGCAATTACAATAACCAAGCTGTCTGACTGTAAGTCCGATAACAACACAAAGACAGAAACTTATTAAATGAAACTAAGGGATCTATGCATCACTAAGATGCGGTACAGCTAAATATGCATCGCTGCACATCGCAGTGATGCATATTTAGGTATCACTAAGATGCACCATGCTGGGGCTACTCTGGGAGCCCCGGCGAAGTGACCCCTCTCCTGCGGTATTTTTTTTCTGCTTATCGGCAGCTTAGCGTTGCCGGTGACAGGAGGAAGTTTTGTGCGCATGCGCACAGCACTTCCACTGTACCAGATTCTTCGAAGCCATAGAGGCTTCAGCAGAATCCCATAGGAAATGACAGGTAACGCTATCCTGAGATGGCGTTACCTGTCTGTGCAATGCAAAGCTTATGAAAGCTTCATGCATTGCAGAACATCGCAGTCCCCATAGTAATCTATGGGGACTGCGATGACGCACGGTGTCAGCCTAAACGGAGGAGATTTCTATGAAATCTCCTCCGTTAGGCAGTTAATACATAGCAAACTTACTTATAAGATGCGGAAACAGCCGTTTACGCATCTTTCAAGTAAGTTTTTGCTTGATGCATAGACCTCTTAATATGATATACTTGCAGTTTATTCTTTCTGTTGCAGGATCACATGGAATTATTGATCATTCCCAAATCAGATTTACACCAAGTACATGAGCAATGTTTAATAACATGCATAGACCTTATAAACTGATCTTTCAGCTCAGCCCTCCTACCTGTGAGGTTACTAGGAGAGGACTGTGTTTATGCTCATAAGGGGAGGACGTTCACACCTGTGTGTGAATCATAGCCTATTCAGAAATAACCAGAAATTATTAAATCTACAATATCTTTTTAGTAACACATCACAGATATATAAATATAAATATATTTATATATATAAATATATTTATATATATATATATATATATATATATATATATATATATATATATATATATATATATATATATATATTTCCATTCAATAAACAGGTCATAACTTCCCACACATTTACATATGAAGTAAGACATTATTAGGTCCATTGCTAAGGAAGATTCATGATTACTATGGTTTCTTTATGAACATACCACATAAGTTTGACATATGCCGTAGGCCAAATCCCAATGATTATATACACATTGCAGACATTGATGCCAGTGTGAATTCTGAACGTTATTTCTTTGAGGTATATCCCATTCCTATATGAAATATAATGACTTCAGTGACCACAGTATGAATGATTTTTACAACATTTGCAGTGTAATATCTCCCAGGCTGATTTATTTTGTACCAGAGACATCTCTTCTGGCTGATTATACACACGGCTTATTGACACTTCCCTGCTAAGTGACAGGTCTGGCATCTTCAAATATAACATTTAGCTAAATGAAGCAGGGAAAATTAAGGTTATTAGAATTAATAACTTCTGTACTTGCCCACATTGAGTTAAAGCAAACCACCTTATACAATTTAACCCCTGATTATGAGATAACTATGATACTTCTAAAAAGGAAAAGTGGAGGTGTAGCCCATAGCAGCCAATGAGATCCTAGCTATCATTTATCTAGTACATTCTAGAACATGATAGCTAGAATCTGATTGGTTGCTATGGGCAATTCCTCCACTTTTCATTTTTAGAAGTTTTAGTAAATCGACTCCCAGATCTCTATTATGTCCATCTTAATGAAACAAACATCATACATAGAGCCAGGCTCCACTTTGAATGGCTTGATAAATGCACATGTACATTTGGAGTGATATTGCAGGTTTTTTTTCCAAGACTTCTTTCACACGCACTTGTTTCAGCTCCTGCTCTGTAAAAAAACATAACAGACCTGAAAATGTATGTGTGCTAATGCTCAAGTAAAACACACTTAAAATGGTGCAGATAACAAATAATTAATGTCAGTAATTCTAGTAGTTTTACAAGCAACATCTGCTGTATGAATTTTGTGTTGGTTGGTGTGCCTCACTTTTACGTGATTTGTCATATATACTTAACCACTTTTGTATGTATGTAGGCAGTGTTCCTAGGCCCAGATCCCTTATAGCAATTAACTTCAGGCTTTAAGTTCTATTTTGAACCCAATTGGGGTAAGAATATATCCCCTGTCTATTCTCTTATGAGTATGGTGATTAGATTTTTTTTTTATTAAATCATAGGGCAAATAATGAGAATTGTAGTTAGTCTTTGGAGGGGGTGTAGGACAGCCTGCAGAGGGAACTACTTGTACTTAACTATTACTACCCTTTTCTCCTTCCCCATTCTGCAATGCTGTACACACAAGTTTTTGGTGCACATAGCTCTCCTTTAGACAAAATACAGTCCTACTTTTCTGTGTCCCAGCTCACATCTGCTATCTGGATAATGCAGGTATAACTTTTAAAAGTTAAAATGTAAGCATTTGAAATTGTAACGAATAAGGAAAGAGCCAAGAGCTCAAAAAGTGGTGGAGAGTGACAGAAACCAGAAACTGGACAGCGTTGGCTAAGATCAGACTTTCCATTAAAGTTAGAGATTTAGTTTTGGGTCTGTCAGAGCACCAGCTTTTTACTGGCTCACTACCCATGCCAACCATCAAAGACTGCACCCAGAGTTAAATACCAGCTTCTGTTCAGCACCCATGGGCTTATTTTGAAACCTGATCCCTGATGTCCAGTATTGCCCAACACTTCATCATCATCATCAACATTTATTTATATAGCGCCAGCAGATTCCGTAGCACTTTACAATGGGGAACAAACACAGTGAAGGTAAAAGGGCCCTGCTTGCAAGCTTACAATCTTTGGGAGCTGGATACATGAGGTTAAGTGCTACATATTGCATAATGTTTCAGCCAGAATGCAAAGGTAAAAGGTGCTTAGTGGCCATATGATCCAGTCACACAGCAATGTTGATCAGGGGTTCAGAGTGTTTTTTTGTTTTTTTTAAATCAGGTCAATTTTTATTGGATTTTTTTCAAACAAAACTAACACATAAATAGATACATAACATAAGTAAATCGTAATGTTCATAGTACAGATGTTGACTCACAAGTAAAATAAACTGATGAAGAATATGTATAAGTCTATGAGCTATTTTCAAAATGTGTGTTAGCATTATACAGGAGTAGTGCTGTAAGACTCACCATGACCTTTTGACTGTCTCTGAAACCTGCCTCCAGTATTCTGGTTACCCTACAACTTGCGCTATGGTTATCATTGATAAGCTTTTACTACCCTATAGTTAAGTTCTGGGGCATTGGAGTACCTCCAAACATAACCACTTCTATGGGAAAGGCAGCTGCTATAGGTGACCTCTTTCAATCTGATTCTGAAGCTAATCTAAATAGTCGGTAGCCATAACAGCATTGAACTTTGTGATCACCCACAAAAAGGGTCAAGATCATGGGAATTCCAATGATGTGCACTTGCAGGTAGGAAAAAGACTCCCCAACGCAAACCCCACCTGGCCCGGTCATGAGGCACATAAAGAAGTTGCACCGACTGCTGGATAAAATCTTTGCTGGTGCTCCACTGGTGGTAGGCAACATTGAGCTTAGAGATGGGACATCTGCTAAAGTGTGCTATCTTTTATGGTTCAACAAATGAGTGCCCATTGTAGTTTTCCAGTTCTAGTCAGACTTCCCGGAGCTGTGTGTATTGAGGATCAGATCTGCTAAGTCTTCTGCGGACTTTGCTACTTTGTGGACCTGTAAAAGCAGGAAGACATTGGGGTTTGTCCCTGCCTTACAGCAGAGGGGTAAATGATGTGGCTACGCATCTGGAACAGAGCTCCAAAGCAATGGTCGCTATAGCCCCTTTAAGGTACGGTTGTTAAGTAGATGCTCTGCGTCGTGAACCCCTGGCTATTGCTAACTATTTTTATCCTGTGTGATTTTGTGAATACAAATATTTTTTAATACGACATGAAATAGTACGACATTAGCGTAGTAGCCTCACATATTTTGTTGTTGTATTTGTTATGCTTTGAATGTTATATTACTATGCACATTGTAAGAACCCTTAAAAGTGCATACTTCCAATCTCTCATATCTGCTCAGGCTTCTAACTCCAAATGCCATTTTAACAAATTTAAATCTCTTTTCAACCCTCCCCTACCAAACCTTCCGATTACTATAAGTGCCCAGGATGTAGCTTCCTACATCTAGGGCAAGATTGATAAGATCTGACTTGCAATGGTATCATCTTACTCGACAAGCCTCCAGCTCAATTCCTTCCCAGCACCCTGTGACACCATTTCTTCATTTGATCTCACAAATGAAGATGAAGATTCTACTCTCTTCTTATCTTCCTACTCTACCTCCTGTCCTCTTGATCCTATTTCCTCAAAAATCAGTAGATCCCTGTCTCGTGTGCTCATTCTACCTCTAACTAAAATCTGTAATCTCTCTCTACTGACATCTTTCCATCACTATACAAGCACGCAGTATTTACTCCTATTCTGAGAAAACAAAATTCTGACTCAAATCTCTCTCAAATTACCATTTCATCTCTCAGCTCCCATGCCCTTCCAAGCTTCTAGAGAAAATTACCTACCATTGCCTTTCATGCTTTCTTTCCGTAAACAACCTATTGGATCATCTTCAGTCTGGCTTTCGTTCGTAACACTCCACAGAGACTGCATTGACTAGGGTTGTCAATGATTTGATCACTGCTAAAACTAAAGGCCATTACTCTCTTCTAATTCTCCTGGATCTCTCTGCTTCATTTGACACTGTTGACCACTCTCTTCTCATACAAACACTACAATCCCTAAGTTTTCAAAACACTGTTCTATCCTGGCTCTCATACTACCTATCTAATCACTCTTTCAGTGTTAATCTCTCTGGATCCACTTTTGCTCCTTACTAGTTGGAGTTCCAGAAGGCTCATTACTATGTCCTCTGCTGTTTGCTTTTCTTTGCCTATACCACTTTTTTTTGAAAAACTAATAAGCTCCTTTTGATGTCAGTATCATCTCTATGTGGATAATACCCAAATTTATCTATTCTCTCTTGACCTCTCATTATCTGTGTTTTCCCGCGTTACTGTCTTTCTGCCATTTCATCTTGGATGTACTCTCACCAACTCAAACTAAATATTTCATAAACAGAGTTAATAAAAGTTCAACCCACTAGAGAAGCTGCCTACCTGACATTTCTATTTCTGTTGACAACATGACAATAAATCCCACCCCACAGGCAAGTGGAATGGGTGTGATCCATTGTGTGTTGCATACATCTATAAAACATTTCCAGAACATGCACATATCTCACACAAGACACTGCAAAAACTTTCATTCATGCACTCATCATCTCCTGTATTGCCTACTGTACATCCCTCCTTACTGATCTTCCATGAATCACACTCTCACCCCTACAATCTATTTTGCAAGCAGCAGCTAGATTGATTTTGCTTGCATTCCACTCTGTCAATCTCTACATTGGTTGCCTGTTTTTTACCAAAACTAATATAAAAAAACTTCTACTAACATACAAGGCCATCAACATCAACTCACTTGTGTCAAAAAAAAACTCGACATCTCATTACTGCACAAGATCTGCGTCTCTCATCCACTCTCCATCCATTACAGGACGTTTTTCGGGCTGCACCCACTTTGTGGATTCCCTCCAGGGCCGGATTTACCGCTAGGCAACCTATGCACCTGCCTAGGGCCTAGCGGCTCCCGGGGGCCCAGCTGGGGGGGGGACAAGTGAAAATCTAAAAAAAAGTCGTGAGTCGAGTCTTTTATTTTGAGAACTGTGTCTTGTCACCGGGGGCGGGGTTGTGATAGAGCCGGCGGCTGTATTCTTCTGTGATGTCCGGCTTGTGGGACTGCCTGTGCTGGCAGCTGATGTTCCTGTCTCTGCTGGTGCGCTGAGTAGAAGGTGAGCACACAGGGGGTTCCTACACTATGCACATATGTAAATGTAACAAAAATAATATGTATTGAGGGTATTATGTGTGGCGTGATATCAACTGGGGGTACTATATGTGGCTTAATATGATCTGGGGGTACTATGTGGGACATGATATGATCTGGGGGTACTATGTGTGGCTTGATATGATCTGGGGGTACTATGTGTATGATAATATGATCTGGGGGCATAATGTGTGGCTTAATATGATCTGGGGGTACTATGTGTGGCTTAATATGATCTGGGGGTACTATGTGTATGATAATATGATCTGGGGGTACTATGTGTATGATAATATGATCTGGGGGTACTATGTGTATGATAATATGATCTGGGGGTACTATGTGTAGCATAATATGATCTGGGGGTACTATGTGTATGATAATTTGATCTGGGGGTACTATGTGTATGATAATATGATCTGGGGGTACTATGTGTAGCATAATATGATCTGGGGGTACTATGTGTGGCTTAATATGGAGTCAATGTAATATACCCCGCACTATACATTGGGAAGGGGGGGCATAGACTCTTTTGTTTGTACTGGGCCCCACAATTTCTGATGGCAGCCCTGCGTGTGTGTGAGGGGCCACTGTGTGTGTGAAGGGAGGGGGGGCAACCTATATCTTGCCTAGGGCCCCATGAGGTGTAAATCCGGCTCTGATTCCCTCCCTTGCACAATAAGTCTTTCCTCTGCTCTTCAAACCTTTAAGTGTTCTCTGAAACCCACCTCTTCAGGCAAGCTTACAATATTTCTCAGCCACCCTCTTAACCTTAGGTTACCCTATTATCAACTTTTACACACGTCAAACAAAACATCAACACATCTTTGTATTATGATAATCTCTGTGTAATGTATTACACAGAGTTTATCATACCCCCACTGGTTTGTACCATATGGGACGGGGGAGTAACTCATCATGTCCATAATGTGGCTCTCCATCCATCGATTTCTGGCATATGTTATGGGATTGCCCGGTTGTAAATACTTTTTGGTCAGAAGTCTGGGAATGTGATCTTAATACTCTTTGCCTCGCCCCATCTATGAGTCCTAAGTGATGCCTTTATGACATTTCATTGGAAGATTTAACTAATAAATATGTTGCTGCTTATGTCTTTAATCTTATGACTCTGGCTAAGGTAGTGATTTCTAGGGCCTGGCTCGCCCCTGGCCCACTTGATTTTCATAAGTGGAGGGCGCTACAGTGCAACATGAAAGAAACGTCTACACCTGTAGAAATGCTAATTTAAAATATCACTAAATTTGGCCCAGATGGTACTTGTCTAGATTCCGAGCATGCTCAATCCCCCCACTGGAGGAAGTGGGGAGAGGGTCCCTCCGGCTGATACATCCTGTGCGAAAGGTCGTGGGTCAGTAGCGAGCACAAAAGCAGAGGGAAAAGCCAAAGGTCAGGGCAGGTTGCAAACATGAGAATTACAAAAAAAAAGGCAGAGGTCAAGGGCACAGGAGTTCAAGCAACATCCAAAAAGCAAGCCAAGGGACACAACAGTTAATCAGGTCACAGGAACAGGAAGCTGGTCAGCAATTTATGCAGCACACAGGACACTATAACCAGCAGGCAGGCTAAGCTCTCCCTGCCTTAAATACTGAGAGTGGCCAAATCAGGAATCAGGAAGCCTGTGAGTAGTAATTAGCCCCAGGATGTGCTTATTACATATATCACTAATACGCACATACCCGGCTGCCACACTTGCCGGCATGCGGCGCTAATGAATGAATGAAGAGCGTCCCAACCTTTCCCTAGGTGATGGCTGGGATGAAAACACCAGAAGTCATGTCCCATTCACAATGATGACGGCCGGGGAAGCGGCCTGTGAGTACATGATGAGCCACTGCAGCTTGGGGCACAGCTGCTGGCTCATAACAAATGTTTACAAGGTCAAACTCCAATGCAACAGCCATTCTTTTTCACTTACAGTCTGGTTCAGCCAGTTTAGCAAATTATGGTCAGTGACCACTAAGAACCCCCTCCCATACTCCCTCCCATCATTCTTTACTTGTGTAATCACTTGCAGCAGTCCACAAACTGATGCATTGATCTGCACAATAAGCCACCATCAGAACTCAGGGGTATCTAGAATAAGGGCATGCGCTATGGTTGTCTTTAACTGATTGAATCACTTCTTGCATTCTGGGTTCCCTAACATCTGCTTGGCGTTCTTAATGGTTGTCAGGTCTGTCAGGGGTTCGACAATGGAGCTATACTGTGGCACAAAGTTCCTATAATACTCAGCCATTCCTAGGATGGGCGAGCTGAGGAATAACAAGAAAGCCTCAACTTTGTCCAGCTCTGGTCAAATTTTGCCTTGGTGATCCAAACATAAAACCTTTGCCATTCCCATCTGTCACTTGTCAGTGTGGATAGTCAAACTTGCTTTGCTTATGTGTTTGAGTACCTATGCAATATGCCTAGGATGTCTAGGATTCCCATATCTTGCTGAAGATAGCTATATCATCCAGGTATGTCTGGGCAAAGACCTGCTTGGCTTGCTTCTTGCGTGTCTAGTCTTCGAGGTGGTGATCCAGTGGCTGGGCATTCTTCCTTCCAAAGGGCAAAGCAGTGAACTTAAATAGCCCAAATGAAGTGATGAATGTATGGTGCTCCAGGTCTGTCCTAAGTAAATGGTAACTGTCAATGCCCTCTACAAAGATCCAGGTAGGACATATAGCTCACCTCCCCAGTTGGTCTAATAGCTTAACTAATGGGACATGGGGTTGGCATCTGTCATGGTTCAGCTCTTTTTGGGCACTGCATCATTGTTTATATATATATATGCATATATATATATATATATATATATATGTCCACAGATTCCATAATGCCTGATATATGACATATATGAAGACAAATAACAAGTACAGTGGACAAAATTCAGCATCAGATATGACAGAGAACATACACAGTAGGTGGATAGAGGACAGACTTGAGACATAAGGTAGAAAGGTCCTTGACATTGATAGCTTACAATCTAACGTACTAACACCACATAGGAGCTGCATGAGGCACAATTACCCACAGTTCCAACATCTAGTCCACCTCCTTCTTGACCATGCTGAGGACATCGGAGCTCATACAATATGGAAGTTTGCCTCTGATGTCAACATGGTGGGCCATAACATAAGTTTGACAAGACTTGCTGTGCAAATGGGGATGTTGTGTCTCCATCATCTCCCCAATCTTCTTCTTGTTTAACTGTGCACCTACCAACTCTGCCCCTACCTCTTGCTCAGTGTCAGCTTGTAGGTGGATAAGGGGTTTGTCTCAGAGCCGTCCATGGGCAGGCAGCAAACAGCCTTTGCCCTGACCTCCTATTCCAGGTGTGCTTCGACCCAGTTAATGTGGAATGCTTTAATGTGCCTGCGCTATTCAGACCCATTGTATAATCCATGCCACTGTGCCTCTACACCACAGTGCAGGGCCTGGCCCAGGTAGCCTGAAACTTATTTCTCAGGACCAGCATTAGTACCATCACACTCTGCTTGCCAGTTAACTACTACGGGCTCATCATCGTAGCCCCGCTACTGACGGTCGTGCGCTACCTGCAGTTTGGAGCAAATGAGCTTTATTAATCATCTATGTTGTTTCCAGAAATTCTCTACGTATTCCAGGGTTTGTACCTCAGGTACCCTGAAAATTCTCTCCCAGCATTTATTGACTAGGTCCAGCAGTCCTCATATGCTTTGGACATGCAACAACTAGAATGGGGAGAACCCGATAGACAGCAGCTGCTACAAGGGCTTCTCCCAGTCTTCCTCCTCCTCTCTAGGGTGAAACCTTGCAAGAAGAAGCTGAACTGTAACATGTCATTAGTCTTGCAGATACCTAGGTGCCCTGCTACTGGGTAACATGGGCTATGGCTAGGAGCTCTACTCTATACTTTCAGATCTTAGTGGCCATCCAAGGCTCATGTGGAACCCATATGTCAATTATGTGATACAGCGAGTTATACTCTCTCACTATCTTATTCCCACTGGTGGACTATTGGGTTGATCTGTGATGTTGTGGAGGCTAGCCAGTGACTGGTCAATCCATTGGGCTTCAATGAACTCTGTCTATCTCACCAAAGTCAACCTCCTGTTCAGTCAGAACTGTCAGTGAGTTTCTCACTGGCTGTGGCTCAGGGATGGTGGCTGGTGATCCATCAGGGGCAACCAGTCTTGATGGTGGAGCTTTTCCAGGTCCATGGCAGAAAGCCCAGATCTGGCTGCGAGTCACAGTGCTGACAACCTTTGTTACATTAGTAGCGAGTACATCCAGTTTCCTCACCTCCACCTGTCCAAAATCATGTCCCCAATCATTTGGTCACAGGGATGTTCTTAATTTGTAGCCTGGCCATTGCAATGTTGACCCTTTGGCTCCTTAGCATTTGAGACAAAGTCAGGTAGCATCATTGTAATGGATGCTTCTGAGTCACTCAGCCTCATCACTCCCCAATCCCCCACCCAAACAAATTCAATTTACACTCAAATATTGGCTGGGGAGGCTTTTTCCACCCCAACTATTACCAACAATTGGGAACACATCTCTTCTGCCATCAGAGAGGTAGAGCATTTGGGATAAGTGGAGATCCTCCAGACAACAAGCCATCAAGCCATGGGTGAATTAAGGTGGGTACTGTAACAGTCCTGCTTCGCTCTACTTACTGGTAGTGGTCACATTACTCATCCTCGGGAGATTCATTCAAACCTGACTCTACTTAATCTCAGCACTGACACATGTTCAGTGTCAGTGCAACTTGTTTGCTAGCAAGACTCCAGTGGAAGCTCCTGTGTATTCCTGATCCACTGATCCTCTGTGTACTGAACGTTGCATGCTATCCTAGCGCTGGAGCACGCTGTGTCCGGGACCTGTCCGTTTTGCAAGTATTTACCAAATACTGCTGTGTATTAAACTCTGCTTAATTACAAAGCATTGCTGTGTACTGAACATTGCTATTAACCCAAATACTGCTGTGTACTAAACTCTACCTAATTACCAAGCACTGGTGTGTATTGAACATTGCTATTAACCCAAATACTGCTGTGTACTAAACTCTACCTAATTACCAAGCACTGCTGTGTACTGAACATTGCTATTAATCCAAATACTGCTGTGTACTACTCTAATTATCCATTGTGCTACTGAAATAAATAAACTCTGTCTATTCACCAAGTACTACTCTGAGTATTCATTGTGCTATTGTATATCTCTCAGCATTCCTCTTGATCCAGGTACTGCATTGGGTTATTAGTACCAATCGGGAGTGATTCTGTAACAGGCACGCAGGAATGAACCATTGATTATGTCAGAAAGAGCAGTAGGGCTAAGCAAGCTCTGGGGTTCATTATCTCGGTTTGTCATAGGGTGCTGCTGGCATGCTATTGCTCTGGGGTTTGGATGAGCTTGACACCTTGGATAAATTGCGAGGTCACGCCACAAGTTGACCCAGTAGATATTCGCTACCTAGGCTTGTTGGCTACAGACTTATGAGCAAACTTGTCTCCCTGCTAGTGGAACTTTTGAATTTTGGAAACTAGCTTTAGTAGTAGCTGCTTCAACACCATCAAGTCTCTCAAAACCTCCAGTTGTTCATCGGAAACAAGTGGCATTGAGCTAGCGGTATACTCAGTGTGAAACTGGCATGCACTCTTGGCCAGGGACCGGAACTTGGTTCCAGTACATTTCAGATGCTACTGCTTTTTGTAATATCTTGTATACTTGGCAAATGGCCAGGCTCAACATATGGTTATTCTCCAAGGCCTACCCTGTGACACTGGGGCCCAAATACCAGGACCAATCCTCCTCCTCAATCCCGTGGAGGGCCAACATTGCCTCAAACATTTGTATATGAGTGTCTAAGTCTTTGGTCACCTCATTTAAAGTGTGGACATCCCAGACAGATTCCAGAGTTCTCTCCTTGGTCTCAACCAAACCAATAACTTCAGGACCATCTCCATGGTACAGGTCATCTCACTCTCTACGGATTTCATCCCTAGTGCCACAAGTAGCTCCATTAGCAGGGTTGCAGGACTGCTGTAGCCCCCCTTCCTGACTGACTTCTTTAAAAAAAACAAAGGTGGTGAGGCCAGAAAATCTTCCTCATTGCTGGAGACATCTATCCCAGTCCTGAGGATGTCCTCGTTCCCAAGCGGTCAATATGGCAATGAGAACCTCTTTGATTTTCTCAGAGCAAAACACTATCCCTCGTGTCTGGCACAGTTCCTGCAGATGTGGTCTCTTGTTCCTCAGTTGTTTTGCGGAGCTCTGGACTGTATATAAAATACAGGTCCCCTGCAGCTCCACCTGGGTAAGTGCCAGGTGGAGCTAAATAAAGTGCTAAGGGCCTAATAAATTGGTGGCTCTAGATGACAGATACAGGGGTAATCATGCTTCATTGTGTGGACAAGTGGGATCCTGTAGTTTAATATTTCAGCCAAACAGATTCCCAGGGTCCAGCACTGCAGGGGGCCTGCTGATTACATGTGGATTGTAGGGAGGCTGGTGTAGTCCCCTCTACTGATTACGTCCCTATCCAGAGATACCTTGTTTTCTAAACACCCTCCTTGATGGAAGCCCTATACCATGGGAACCAGATGAGTTACGAAAAGGGGCCTCTCCTAGGTAACAGGAGTTTTCTACTGGGGAAAATACTGACTTTGAGTTATGGTTCCGATTGGAATGATCATGGATTGAAGCTGGTTCTTTGAATCTGTAAGCCTCCACTGACTTTGTCACTTTGTGCGCCTACAAAATGTGAGAAGACTTTGGGCTTGGTCCCTATCTTGCTAATAGAGGAATTAATTGTGTATCACAACATCTGGCTCCTGGATCACACAGAACAGTGATTACATGCTCTTTCTGTTATGGATAGGTAATTAGGTTATTAGTACGGTGAACCTCCTAGTACTTGCCCCTTTAAAAATTTGAAGTCTATTTTGTGTATTTTGTACAATAAAGCACAATTTTGTTTTTACCAACTGTTTTCCTAAGTATTAGGGCACTAGGCATACCGGGTGTGCCAGGCTGGTAAGCTATAAGGTTATTATTATCCCAGTATCCGCACAGTTGGCAAGTCTTCTAACTGGTCCCAGAAAGGCTTCTTATCTCTTCTCTTGTTCCCATGGTGTGGGGTGCTGAGAATCAAATGAGGAGCTCATCCTCTGTTCTGTCAACATTGGTGGTACTTATTCTCTTTTGGTGGTTTGAGTACGAGGCTTTACACAATTACTTTGAGACTCCCTGATGATGATGGTTGCAGATAAGTGGACTGGTACTCTTCAAGAAAGGAACATAATCCTGATAGATATGTTATCACCTGTCTTCGTATACTCGGCAGTATTTTGGAAATCAGGTTTACTGGAACTTCTGGTCCACCATAGCCAATCGCTAAAGCACAAAGACCTCTTAGGTAGAGTTGTAACAGCCAGCCCCTATAGCAGCTGGGAGTAGTGGTTTGATACAAGATCTTGGGATACACACACCTAGAGTGGCTATAGCTTCTTCTTCTCTAAGATTACTGTGTGATTGACAATTCTTATTTCACAAATGCCACATGGTGAACTTTAAGAACACATCTAGGGAAGTTATTCCCCACAAGACAGGGTCCCAAGCCAGCTTAATCTTTTTTTAACATGCCCATTAGCCCACTCTCATCACAGGTTTATCCCTCTTTTGCACAAGCGTCTGACAAAATGAACCCTAACACGTGTCTGTGTGGAAGGGAAAATAGATCGTAAGCTCCATTGTTTCACGGACTGTGTGAATATGCGTATATGTTACACTAAAGTATTACTCATTCATACTGATATTTTCTTTCTCCATCAAGAGGATCATTTTTCTAAGATCGATGGGTGATATTTATTAAATTGCATTTAGAAAATTGTGATCTTTTCACTGTATCTCCACAAACGTGTTTGTAGGAATCCTGAATGTATTATTTGTTCCGTGTCACTTTGTGATCACTTGGTCTTCTGTAAATCTATTGCTTGCAGCATAAACTTATTTAATTGGTTTCCTGCGGCTAGAAAAAAAATCCAGATTAAGATTTAAATAGTTTAGTACATTCCTTACCAAATAACTTCATTTATCCAAAAATGTCGTTCTTAGAGCAGGTGATACAAAATTCATGCCTTAGGCAGAGTTCCTACTGTGTGTGTGTGTGTGTGTGTGTGTGTGTGTGTGTGTGTGTGTGTGTTTGCTATGTATTATTTTAACACAGCAATATTTAATTTTTGTTGATTGAAATTAAAGTTTTAAAGACCAAATGAAAGAGTTCTAAGAGCTTACAATTATATTGAATATATTATTTATTATTATTAATTTTTATTTATAAGGCGCCACTAGGTGTCTGCGGCGCCGTACAGGGACAAACGAAATAACAATACTAGGAGAGACGGCACAGAACAGTAAACAATAATCACAGTAACTTAGTGAGCTCAAGGCACAGCTAGAGGGGCGGGGGAAGGTCAGCCAACAACGGCACCAAGGAGGGAGGGCACGGATGAGAGGGAGACCCCCAGGGGAAGAGGAGGAAGCGAGAGGGGATGGGGGAAGAGGGTCCTCAAGGAGTAAGGCTAGGTATAAATAATATATCATATATCCTGGTTAGATTTGAAGCAATAGCTGTTGTGGACAGGTGTGATGCCAGTTACAATTTTATTTTTACATTAAAATAGTGTTGGAATCCACCTTCAGTTGAGGTAACAAGAACGGAATCTGCTATGCAGACAGCAGCCCAAGACAGTTACTTACTTAGATTTGACTTATTCACTTATATGCTTACTTCCTAAATGCCTCTCCATTGGTTCTAAATCCCACATTGTAATGCCAATATATTTCCCTTTTGTGTTTGCCCCACAATCCTGCATGCACACAAGTGTGGGTCCCCTCACAACTCCTTTGCTATACTTCAGACGGGTCCAAAGCATCATGGAGGAACATTAGCAAGGGAAGCAGTGACAGGAAGCAAATGTTATTCTCATCTTCTTCTGATCTTACATATTATTATTTCACTACCAATTATTACGTTATTGGGGGCCATAAATATTATATTATTATTGGGGACATTATATGGTACATTTGTGGCTCTACAAATGTTCGTATGTATTTGCTCCCATGTGCAAGCTGGCGCTTTAGTTCTTCAAGCACCAGCATGTAATAGCAGTTATGGGCTATCAGTGCATGCTGGCAATTGTAGTGCCACAAAGGTTTGTACTTGTCAGGATTGTGTATTGGATGGAGCTACTAACTGGTATTAATACAACTGAAGAAGGAGGCGTGGAATCTAACGCACTCCCGATTTTCCCCAGGAACCCCCTGTAAGGAGGTTTGGGCTTGGCTGCAAGAGGTGCGCAGGTCGCGGTTCTCCAGGACAGTTACCAGTGTAGTAGTGTTAAGAGTAGTCAAATGATCCGGGTCAAGCCAATCTGGATAAGCAGTACCAAGGGGAGATCCAAAAGGAAGGTCAGATTTGCAACAGAACCAAATCAGTATCCAGGATATTTTTTTTACTTATCACAGAAGCAGGGCCATAACTAGGGCTGTGCAACAGGGGCGACCGCCCAGGGCGCAACGCTGAAGGGGGGCGCAATTTAGGAATATTTTAGGTTCATTTGGTTAAAATTGAGGGCTAGGTTGGCGGCATTTGTCTTTCTCGCCCCAGGTGCTAGAATTCTAAGTTACGGCTCTGCACAGAAGTCTGTAGCTTAATCTTTTAGGTGCCTATATTTGCTGCTGGCTATCATGTTATTTTTCGAATACACATGCTTTTGATTATGTTATTTAATAAACATGAAAAAATTATATTTTTTTATTATAGGTTTTTACAATATATTTGTATTTAATATCACATAAAATTATATCATGATCTCATTGAAGGAAGTCGATTCTTTCCTCTCTTACTATTTGTTTTACTTAGAGCCACAAACCTCTTATGGTCCCAACCACTCTACTTCAGTAAATAAGGAGTAATCTTAATTTCTTAATAATTATATAGCACCCAAGGTATTTTTGTTTATTTTTCCTTCATGTATGCTTTAAAGTAAACTATCTCTAAGTACACCAATTGTCAACTATCATTTGAGCTAGACTTGTTATTCAGTATAAAGCTGGACCGAATGATTTCCCAGAACTCAGCAAGAAGAGGTACCTTCCTCCACCCCTCCATCATACCAGGGTGAGTTGAGGACAAAGAGCACAAGTTTTAACTAAATGCATATAATATGGTAATATAATACAGACAGGGAAGACCATATACCCAGAGACCTAAATGAAATGTAGAGAAAACACAATGGGTTAGATTTACTAAGCTGCGGCTTTGAAAAAGTGGGGATGTTGCCTATAGCAACCAATGAGATCCTTTTGCCCTGACTTCTGTTGAAACTTCCCCCAGGGCACCGAGTTTTCTGCCATCCCGCTTTCAAAAGGAGGGGATTTCAGCAGTATATTAGATTATATATATATATATTTGCCCATTTTGCCCATATGCAATTATCTGTAGCCTTCTAATAAGTAGTGGGTCTGTTTCTTAATGGTTGGAGTGGGAAATATTTCATATCTTTTTTTTTACCGGAATAAAACATTGGCCAAAGCTGTTTTATTGTTTGCATGAAAACTGATGATTTCTGTTCTCCAGACCACATAGTGTCTTTTATTCAAGTTTTCACCCAGTGACACAGATTTTGTATTCATCCTAATTTATGCGACCAAGTTCTGTTCCGTTCCGTCATAGCTCACCCCCTCTTCCAGGAATATCCTCAGCTGCCTGTATGTGAGCTCCTACAAGTCTGTGCTTGGTCAGAGTGTGAAATTCTGTTCCACAAGAAAAACACAATACTGCAGTGTCAGTTTCCCCTTGTAAGTTCTGTTTGCTAATTCATTTGGTTCAAAAGAGGAAAATGGAAGCCAGTGACCCATGTAAGGTTACATTTCCTGTTAAATATATGGATCTATTCTATTATATTTATAGAACAAGGTTAGTTGTGTATTTTTGCAGCTTGCTGATATAGAACAGCATCAGGAATCCACCAAAGACTGGTGATCTATGTTTGTTTCAGCTTCTTAAAGAGAGGAGGACTATGGCAACTCATTGTTGTTCAAGCCAAGAAATATTGTCAAAAAACGCCAAGAAAGTTAAAAAAAAAAAAAAGTATTTTTATATATATATATATATATATATATATATATATATATATATGAAATAATTCATAGTTGCTTAATCACCTAGAATGCCTGAGACACTCCTGAACTAGGGAAAGTCCTGAGACAGCAGTCAATTCTCCCAAAGTTTGCTTATCTACCTGCAAGGTGAGCAGGGACGAGCTGTGATTATGCAAATTGCTAATTACTGCCCTATCCACTGAGGGATAGATTTATCAAACCCTCTAAAAAGATAAATTTGATGTGTTGCTCATGGCAACCAATCAGAATGTAGCTATCATTTATCTAGTACATTCTAGAAAGTGATAGCTAGAATCTGATTGGTTCCTATAGTCAACCTCCACTTTTCCTTTTTAAAAGGTCTGATAAATCTACCCTGTGTGGCCAAAGGCAATTAGTGTTATTGTACACTTTGATTCACCCACTTGAGGATACAAATGTCATAAAATTGCACCTACCTCTGATTTTTATAGCTCTTTTCTCCAGAGAGGAGATATGAAAAGTAGAGAGGTATGAAAGACGAAGAGAGAGCTGCAGACAGTGTATATTAGGCATATTCTAGGTATGGATCTCCAAAATATAGGCAAAAAACTCTTTCTGGAAAGCCCAAGCATTCTAGATAATATATCCCATACCTGTGCTATAGTTATATATAAAAATGTAATGTGGCATTTATTGGCCTGGCAGAAGTATTCTGTCAAAATAATCATGCCCTTTTTATTTATTTTTTTAAATGTAAATGACACATCTCATAATATTTATAAATGGCAAAAAATTTGCATAATCTTATAATGCTACTAAGCAGCAACCTTGTACATCATCATATTGAATGCTAATGCAGTTTTTCCCAGAGTTCCACCATTTCTAAGAAAGGATTCTGAATTAATCGGCTAGTTAAAAGCATTAACCAGCCAAATATGTTTGCTAGACAAGGAACTTAGCCCACAAAAGTTAGCCGTGGATCACAACGTAATGCATAAGATCTAAAAAGCTGATTCTTGCTTGGACTATGCCTAAATACACTAGTCACGGCATCGATTCTCCCTGAGGGGCTATATGACATGTGGAATTGGAAGTAACACTATAGTGATCTCTTACATACACATCTGGAGACTGGTTGGGAGCAGCGTACAAGAACACAATCATCTTTTGCAAGTATGCACAGCTAGTGTTAATTAGCAATAAGAAACAAAAGAATTAGTACGTTGCTATTATCTTAGATTGAATTGTGGCCTGATAACAAAAAAACTTTATTAGAGAGAGCCTTACATCTACTTGTAAGTGCTTTGTTATTAAAGTGTAAGTTTTATACTATAAATATATATCCCTTTCAACATATTTGGATTTATGGAGACAGTTTTGTAACATTGCAATACAATACAATATTTTTATTTTGTTAGTGCCCTAGAATGGCTGCTGAGGTCTGAGCGATGAACTATATCAATAATATCAATTAGGATATCCTATTGTCCATAGATTTTTATTTATTTATATAGAATGTATATTTTTCAATCTATTATTTGTGTTCAGCACCATTTCTAGGTATACATTTAAATTGGCTGCTATAAGTGAATTAGTCTATTCACAATTGGGTTATATGAGTCATTGTACATCTTGAACCCGGTGTTAGTACATAGCTGAACCGAATCTGGCTTAAGAATGTGAATGAATCAACTCTTGCCTGAGGAGCAGGTGTGTGTGTGAGGAGCATCTAACATCTGCCTCAGTCTCTCAGTCTTTTCTCACAAATGTTGTGTGTGATGTTTTGTATTCACAGTCTTTCCTACAAGTATAAGTACTAATAACATATAGTCACACAGAGAAGAGACATCCAACATCATAGAGAAGCCTTTTGTGATCTGCTTGGTTTATATGGGTTACGGCACATGAGTGCACTTTACACCATATTATTAAATAAACTTCATAGTGCAATTTGCTAGGCACAGCCAGGGCATGGATTTGGAGAATCTGTTTGTGGCATAAATATTTCTGTACCAATTTGGTAGCTATAGTTTTTTTCCTCCCATTATTTCAGCACTTCAACAATCAAGAGCAATCTGTTAGTTCATCCGAGCTGTTGTGAAAGTAATAACTGGATTGGTGCACTTCTTCTGCCTTACTGCACAGATCACCATGAACATAACATTAGTGCATAGTATTTAATAATTTATTACATGTACTAACAAAATATAAATCACAAATTTACACCCATTTAGCACAATTTCAACTTCTTTTTTTTTATTTTTGGAGGTTTGGGATTGTCTTCACTGGCTGTGGGAGCCCCAATGGGATGGATTAACTTTTTGTAGGCTTGAGGGCAAACCCTTGCAATTTTCACTATGAGTGCAAACCAATTGTGACCGATGTGCTGCAATTGATCACAACATACATAAATCAGTGAGTTGATTTGGCTGTTCAGACCCCATTTCCTACAGGAGGTTCCTGTCCAGCAGGTGTCTTCAGCCCCTAGGGACATATTTGTTCTCTGTGATATAAATAATGTGATATCTTAGAAAGGCCTAACTTAAAAACAGAACAGCAGAAATAAATACATTGAGCCAATGATTGGGTGTATTCTGTTTGGGACACTCCAATAGTCCCAGCACAGCACCAGCGGGTCTAATGTGTTACCTAGTGTTAGCCGAATATAGTTGTCCCAATGAAGTTACGCCATAGTGCATTCAATCTTGCCCAGCTCCCATTGAGGCCAATTTTGGCAACATGGAGGAACGCCATAGGGGGGTATCATGATCGAAACCATCACCTCCAAGGAGTTTGTGCACTAAATCCCAAATTTTTATGGCTTGCTCGACTGGGGATAATCTATTACCCATTCTCTTTTCTCCTTGCAGAGCCTGTAGTGGACTGTAATCATATCCTTCCTGTTTAACCAAAATGGTATGAAGCCCTTGGCACTCACAATCCATGACCCATTGCCGTTTATGCACCAACTGAGTGGCATAATAATATATCTTAAAATTAGGAAGTGCTAATCTACTGCTTCATGCTTGACAGTGGACTTAATCTAATACTAGGCTTTTTTTTCTGTCGAGACCAAATAAGTCAATTTTTACGTACAACTTCTGGCGGAATGAATACTGGGAACTGCTATAGGACATAATTTTGGGTTGGACTGCCATGTAATTAGGTTTATTCTGCCATACGCAGACAGGGTCAGTCTTTTCCAAACCTGAGACCTACTCTTGAGATATTCAATTTGTTTGTAAACATTCAATTGTATATATTGCAAACATATTATTTGTAAGCAATGCACCTAGATATTTAAACATAGATGTCCATTGAAGGGGCAACTGTTCTACCCCTGGTTTCTTTAAAAGTAGAATATTGGACTTCTCCCAGTTGTTTTTATAACCTGAAAATGTACCAAATCTATCAACCAGTCACAGCAGAGAGTTTAGGGACTCATCAGACTAGCAGCATATCATCTCAAAACACCCCAGACCATGAATAGCAAGGTGTTTTCTAATTATACAAACAAGTGGTTCAATGGCCATTGCAAACAAAAGAGGAGAGAGAGGGGCATCCCCAAAACCGAGCTGCAGGATTAGAGTACAGCAGCTTTACCCAATCTTTAAATATTGGACCTACAGTGTATCTTTTAGTAGTATGTTTTGTAGTATTGTGTATGGTCGCCGAAGATTAGCCGTGGACTTCCCAGGCATAAA
The DNA here is from genome assembly GCF_038048845.1 of Mixophyes fleayi. Lineage (NCBI taxonomy): Eukaryota > Metazoa > Chordata > Amphibia > Anura > Limnodynastidae > Mixophyes > Mixophyes fleayi. Next base: position 52,544,476 of record NC_134405.1, on the reverse strand, counting down.
TCCGGTTTGGACTGGGTGGATTTGTTGAGATACTGCAACAGATTCAGACTTAATGTTGCATGAGTCATCTAACTGGAGGAACTACAGGTGGAGCTGTTCTTAAATGTGTTAGTTACTGTGTTGGCACACTGTATTATAGTAATGTACTCTCTTGTACATGGAATCTTCTAGTTTCTTCTCATGTTGATGTTACATGTGAAATGTGTTCTGTATGCTGATATAACACTAGTATGTCTATGTTAGGGAATTTAGACTGTAAGCTCCTATTGGACAAGGACTGATGCGAATGACAATTGTTCTCTGTACAGCGCTATGGAATTAGTGGCACTATATAAATAAATAATATGATGATAAATGCACTGTTTAATATAAAGTTATTATTCCACAAAGAAATTCCCAGCATGTGCCTATGGACAGTGTATGAAAGAAGCACAATCTGCAAGAGGATTACCTCCTGAATAACTATATTGAAGAGAGTTGTCAAAATTTCAAGAACTTTAACATCCATAGAAAGCAAGAAAATCGAGCAATAAGAGTCAGTGTAAAGTGGATCCCTCCTTCACTTTGGAAGCATCACAATCAGAGCCTCAGACATGGATTGGGATAGAGAACCAGAGGTCATCAACCCATTAAAAGTCTCATGGGACATAAACTGTTCCTTTCAGTAGTACATAGTAGTACATCTACCCCCGTGTGCAGCACAGTGGCTTAGTGGTTAGCACTTCTGCCTTACAGCACTGGAGTCATGAGTTAAATTCCCGACCATGGCCTTATCTGTGAGGAGTTTGTATGTTCTCCCCGTGTTTGTGTGGGTTTCCTCCAGGTGCTCCAGTTTCCTCCCACACTCCAAAAACATACTGGTAGGTTAATTGGCTGCTAACAAATTGACCCAAGTCTGTGTGTCTGTGTGTGTGTTAGGGAATTTAGACTGTAAGCCCCAATAGGGCAGGGACTGATGTGAGTGAGTTCTCTGTACAGCGCTGCAGAATTAATGGCGCTATATAAATAAATGATGATGAGTGTTCTTTAATATATTGTCAGAGGATCAATTTCCTTTTTTAGTTTGTGAGCACAATACGAGGTACCTGCATGTAGCAAGGCACGCTCCTTCCATCAGAAGATGCATATTTTGTAATGCCCAAAGATGCCTCCATCGTGATTTGTAAATGTTGAGCCTCCCATAAAAACTGGTGCACTTGCACAAAGTTAGGCATATATTGGCTTTAATAAATGAACATGAGCTTAAGATCTACTAGTATACATTTGTGTACAGTTATGTTTTTATGTTTTATGCATTTTGTTTCATGAATTAGCTGCGTGTCAGTGGAGAGGTTTGCTTCCTAATCCATCTCAATAACTTTCCAGATTTCACAAAACTTCTGTTGAATAAATAATCTTCTGCTTTAAATGTCATTGCACACAGCCTGGTATTATTTGTGTGATGTCTTTCATGGCGTATGACATCATTACATCATTATTACAAATAAACTTTATTATTAAATGGTGTGATGTTGCCCAACTAAATTAAAGGGATTTAGCTTGCAAAGTCACGAATAATTAAAAAAAATAAAGATATTACACTGTGTATTAGCTGTCTGCAAGTCCGAGGTGACAAATATCTTCTAGGAAGGATCAAATTTGTAAGATGTTTTCTGTGTTTATATTCACAGAAGTTATAATTAAGGAAGTGACATAGTTTGCTGTTCTGTAATTAATCTTCATGTGTTAAAATTAGAAGTTGCCAAAATTAATGGTTGTGTATATACCTCGCAGAGTTGGAGGCCATAACAATAAGGATTAGCTGTATAGTTATTATATAGAATATGACTAGTATTGTTACATCAAAGTGAAGTGAGAAATATATGCATTATATAGCTTAATAAGTATATGCCCTAATGAGGAGCCACTTTCACCAGAGGACCCATGCAACAGGAACTGGGTCCCATGCCACCCAGGGAAAGGCAAACAATCCCAATTGTGGGGCGGTAGGTTCCCCCAGTAGTCCACGCCATGGGAACAGAAGAGCCTTTAAAAATGGTGGCTGGGGATATTGGGGTATTTGAATGATGGCAACTGATTGGAGGTTATGGCTGTGTCAGACAGTATGAATCGGGTGCTGAGGACCTGTGGATACCCTGTTTGACTTATTCTTAAAAGAGTTATGGCACTTTTGGTGATTATTTTTGTAACAAATAAAATTATACCATTCTCATACTTCCCAAAATACTGATTCAGGGGCGCACGTAGGATTTGTGAGGGGGGGTTTCCTCCGCCCCCGGGGAAAAATAAATAAATCCTAGAGACCTGCCGCGCATGCGCGGCAGCTCCGTTTCAGCTACACTGTAGTATACAGCAGGCGCGGCGCTGTCAAAGAAGCGTCCGCGGCGGTGCTGTATACAATACAGCACGGACGCTTCTTAGACAGCGCCGCGGCTGCTGTATACTACAGTGCCGACATGTAGGGCACTTTTTAGCGGAGGGGGGGTTTCTGGAGACCCAGAAACCCCCCCCCCCTGCGTGCGCCACTGTGATTTAGGCAGGACAGTTCCATTTTGAGGGACAGTTCGGACAGTTGGGAGGATGGGAGTTAAAATGGGTGTATTAAATGAGGGGTAGAGAGTGCCAGACATGTCCCTAGGGCGATCTTCTTCGGTAAGCACTGAGGTATGCACAAAAAGGGGTTTCCCAACTGAAAAAGTTGTGAGATATGCATATTTAAAGTATGATATCTTCTGGGTGTGAAATTACTTACCCACAACACAGAATTTTGTGATAAACTGACATGATCCCTGCCAATTAGGTCTGGGAGTTGTTACCGGTTAGCTCCAGGACCCAGGACACTTAATGCCGATTAGTGATTTTAAATAGTCCACCCTAACATTGTGACACATACTCTCTTTCACACCTCTGCTACAGGTTTAAATGGCCAAAGAGAAGTGAGGCAGAAAGTCACTGAGAACCATGCACTTCAGTAATGCACTGTGTGGATTGGTTGATTTACACACAGAGGCAGATCCAGTGATGTCACAGCAACTGTAAAATGAAGGGAGGGCCATCAGCTGTAAGAGAGTGGGAAGTGTATATTTTACTTTTTTAACTGAGATTAAGTAGAATGTCATATTATCACTGATCACTTGTCAGTCTTTTGGCTAATATCAAGTGTAGTATCAGTTCTTATCAGGCCCAACACCTGGTGGTTGAAATGCTGATCGTGGCTCGCTCCATAGCATGATCTAACACTGGTGAGGGTTCAAACTGTGTAAGACTGTGCTGCATCTTGCTACCTACACTGGCCGGAAGAAGGAAGACAACGAGAAAGATCAACTTCGGGGAAAGAAACTCTGCTAGATCCTGCCTGCTGGAAGAAAATTTCAGAATCAACTCCTGCTAAAGAAGCCTTCTTCCCTTTAGGAGACCCTGTCCTGCTCTTCTCTGCTTGGGAGAAGACTTTGGGATCAACCCCAGCGGAAGAAACCCTCTTCTCAGTGGAAGATGCTGCTCTTCCCTGCCCAGCGGGAAGAAATCTTCATAGCACCACCCCCTTGAAGATCTCTCTCCTGACCAGTTATTCAAGCCCCTCTCCCCTGGGAAGAAGTTGGCTTGTGGAGCCTCAGAGACCTTACCATCGAAGGGAAAGCACTGCTGCTACACGACGAGATCCTTCCCGTTCTGCAGTACACAGCCCAAGCTTGGCCACCTCTTGCTGCCATCTGCAAGACAATCACAAGGACAATCTTCCACTCCATCTGGGGCTCCAAAATGGACAGAGTGAAGCGGTCGGTTATGTACAAGGAGCCCTTCAAAAGTGGGAAAGGAATCCGGGATATCCCGACCATGCTGCCAGCCTTCTTTGTTTGTAACTGCACCCCCTGAAGTCTTATTGAAAAGAACATTTTCTCTGCTGGCAAGTCCATGTTTTGCTTTTTCCGCCTGCCTCTTTGGAGAACCCTTGGTTGAGACAAGAGGGACGGCTCCTTCCCTTACAACTGGACTAGAACTTGGTTTTACCTGGATGTTGAACAATGTGTGAGGGAGCATCATCTGGAGGGACTTAAACCAGACTTGTGGAAGCCAAAAACTGTCCACAAGCTCATCAGAGTGAAAGACATTATGGAGTCTGTTCCAGGGCTCCCTGTTGCTACAGCAAAACACGTGTTGGAGAATGTGGCCTCTAAGAGGCTGACTAATAGACATAAAGACATTACTTGGATGGCTATCCAGGCTGGGTCTGCCTCCCAGGACATTTATGCACTCCTGGAACCTGTGCACATATGTTCACTTCCCCTTCTGTATCTCCAGAAGGGAAATAACACAGCATATTTTTTGGGACTGCCCCACTGCGCAGGCACTGTTGGATGCCTTGGAACATGAACTTAAGGACAGTGTGCCCAGGACTTGCCTTTCATATCATTCAGTATTTTATGGATTATTTCCTGGAACCCACACTATTGGGGCAATCCAGGAGGCCTGGTGCCTTATGAACTGCAGGAATTGACTCATCTTGAAAAGGGAGAAGACCATCCAGGACTGTCACAGGCTCATCCACAGCCTGCTAAGAGACTATAACACCCTTGACAGTCCTGAGGAAGATGATTGATTGTTGTCTCCTTCTTCTCCTTCTCCCCCCTATGTGTCTGTTTTTTTTCCATTAAAGTCTTGGGCTTGTGTTTCCCCTCCAATCCCTTCCCCCATCACTGTTTGAAGTGTTATTGAATATCATGCCTTATTTATAATCCCTTCCCATATTTGTGTCTGTCCTCAATAAAGCTTTCAGCCTGTGATCTCCCCACCCTACCCACAGGGCTGCGAAGAGGAATTCAGGGCCCGGGTACAACAAATTCATGGGGGCCCCCCTCATAGTCGAGTAAGCCCCCCAAAAAAATTTCCACCGCCTAGCGGCGGCGCAAAAATTTTCGAGGGTGTGGTCATACATTTTAAAGGGGTGGCAATGTGCCATTGGGGCGTTGCTAGCCTAACGGCGGTGCAAAAAATTTCGGGGGTGTGGTCATACATTCAAGGGGGTGGCAATGTGCCGTTGGGGCGTGGCTAGCCTAACGGCGGTGCAAAAATTTTCGGGGGTGTGGTCATACATTTGGGGGCATGGCAATGCGCCGTTGGGGCGTGGCTAGCACATCAAAATCACTAGGTCCTGAATTCACCAGAGTGTCACATATGTCCCAGCACTCCTGACTTTTAAGACATCTAGCACCACAGTGTAGTATACAAACAATGCAGTGTGTACACAAAGAGTTCAGTCTTGGCCTGCACCTTACATTGGGCACAACACTCACCAAAAAGTGACATTGTCCCTACTAGAATCACAACATTTCACACACTGTGCTGCTCTCTCCTACCTGTTCTTCTCACTTTCTCCACCTGTGGCTGCTGCTTTCTTTAGTTGTGGCTTGTCCGGATCCTGGAATGTTGAAGGACCTATTTGGAAAAAAAAAAATGGCTACATTTAGAAAATTACAACCAGCCCCGACGTTAAATCAATAGCACCCACAATTAATAATTAGGCCTTCCTCCAGCCCCAACATTAAAATAATAGTATTCACATTTAATAAATAAACCTATTCCCTTCCTGCAAACAGCAATACCTATTTCCTGCAATCATTATTACTGCCATTAAATAACTCATAGTCACATTTAATAAATAAACCTCATTCTCCCCAAACTCACCCCCATATTTATTAGCCCCCAAACCACCCCATCTTAAATTAATAGTCCCCACTATTAAATTGCCCCACCATCACCCTACAAACAAAATAGCACCAATTAATTAGTGCTTCTCTCCACCTTTTTTTTTAAATTAGTGCTTCTCTCCCCTTTTTTTTTTTATTAGTGCTTCTCTTCCCTTTTTTTTTTAATTAGTGCTTCTCTCCCCTTTTTATTTTAATTAGTGTTTCTCTCTGTTTTTTTTTTAATTAGTGTTTCTCTCCCCTTTTTTTTTAGTGTTTCCCTCCCTTTTTTTTTTTTAGTGTTTCTCTCCTTTTTTTTAATTAGTGTTTCTCTCCCCTTTTTTTTTAATTAGTGCTTCTCTCCCCTTTTTATTTTAATTAGTGCTTCTCTCCCCTTTTTATTTTAATTAGTGTTTCTCTCCCCCTTTTTTTTTTTACTCTCTGCCTCTCTCCCCTGTTTTTTTTACTTGCTCTTCCTTATAGCACCGTCCCTTTCTGTTTCCCTCCCCTTGCCTCTCCGCTTCTTTACTTACCTTCTTTCTTTTCTTTTCTTCTCTTCTCTTCTCTTCTTTCTTCTGTCTTCTCTGCTTTCTTCTGGTCTTGTCTGGTGCTCCTCACTGACTGCCGCGCGTGACTTGATGACGTCACGCCCGGCAGTCAGTGTGAATGAAGAAGAGAGGAAGGAGGGACGCAGCGCCGATCACGTGAGTATGAATCATTTTATTTTTTTTACTCTCCAGCTCCCCCCACTAACGACGGACCCCCCCTTCCCCGCGGAAAAATAAAATAAAAATAAAATAAAAAAAAACACCAAATAGAAAAAAATAATAAAAAAAAATTAATTACAAATTAGGACGCGAGGGCCCGGCCCGGGCAACATGTACCCGCTCCCCCCCCCCCCTCTCGGCGGCCCTGCCTACCCATCTCACCTCCCATCCCCTCACATCCATAGTTTTTTTGAAATGTTATATTGTTTAAGTTTGTATGGTTAGTGCAGTACTTGATGTATAGTGTAGGATGTTATATCTTGTACTTTATGCCTTGTATTGTACTAAAATGTATGAATGATTATGTTTCACAGTGTACTGTGTACACTTGAATGTAATGAATCGTGTGTTTTTTGTACCTTTATACAAATAAAGTCATGTTATCACTGAACCATATATATTACTTCATGGTTCATATCTGAAAATTCCAGTTTTGAGGCCCAGGTTCATTTGAAGGGGTATTCTACCTTTCTACTATATATCTTTTAATCTCTTCCCCCACATTAGTCCTTTGATGGGAGCCCTGCAGCCGTCATCAAAACCGAAGCTTGTTATCATTTTAAGACCTGCATTGATTCCTCTAGTGCTTAGTCATCGTTATGGGGGCTGTTTACTCTTCCTAAAGAGGAATTAAATACTATCTATAGATTACACAGAAAGTGTGCCTCTGACAGATTATCATATTGCCCTGGTGTATAGGAGACATGTCTTGGTCCTCAAAATAATAATCTGTATGTTTAGGGGTCCTAAAAAATTTGAATGTTTGAACTTAAAGTAAACTGTTTAATATAAAGGTGTACTTTACATGTCAGTCTTCCTGCACCAGTTAGATAGGAGCCCCACAATGCTAGTCTGTTTTGTTGGGTATTTACACTGTTTAATGCTTTGCCTGTTGCTCCCTGCTTGCCTATTACCCTCCTCTCACCCTCTTCCTTACATCATAACACTGCCCTCTTACATGCAGCCCTGTCCTCACTGACATAATCATAATCAAGTGGACAGGTCATTTCCAAAATTCTACTTTGATGCTGATCTGAATGACTACAGGTTGTTTTATCTCCACCACTTTAAAACTGAGGACCAAAAGGCCTTTAAAAAAACAGTACCCAGGGAAATTCCAAAGTCGTGTCTCTTCATGTAGAAGCAGGGGTGGGCTAAATCCATCTCTCTGCATATGTGGTGGCCCCCGATGTACATCAAATAATGAAGGAGGAGGAGGAAGAAGTGTTGGAAATAGGAGTAATTGTCCCCTCCTGTATTGCCTGGCAGCCAGTGTTCTGTCTTACTCTATTTCCCCAAGAAAGACAGTATCACACAGTTCTGAAAGTGACCAATGCCTACTCCATGCTCTGCATTGACAGCTTCCTGGCCAGCTAAAGGAGGCCCATTATGTGTATACTTTAGCAGTACCTGGGAGGACCATCTGAAACATATCGCCAAGGTCCTGGCCTGCATCTTAAGGCAAACTGACAAGTATCAGATAGGATGGAGGGGCAGTATTTGACACCTGAGTTGGAAGGGGAAAAATATAGCCTAAACCAGCCTAAGTGAGGGCTAATCTGAATTGGCCTTGACCCTCCATCCAGCGGCAGGTGCACACCTTCTTGGGCACAGGTCAGGTTTTGTATCACAGCCCCAAAATATAAGTTTGGACCCTGCTATGGTCTCTAAAATGTTAAAATGCATTCCTCCGGTGCTAGTGGCTCTGGACTTCCACAAGAAGGTCAGAGTCCAGACGGATGTTCCCGAACATTCTTAAATTCTCTTGTGTGATCCCTAATGTGAAAACCAATTGTGTATAAAACTGATACTGAAGATAAGCCACTTAACTTTTGACTGTAAGGTTTTAATCCAAGGAAGGTACTACATCTTCCCAGCTGTAAGCTGATCATCGGTCAATGTTCCCCGAGTATAATTCCCCATTGCATGCACACTGTTCTTCAGACCATGCAGGTCCATCAGAAGGCTGATCGGTTGTCTCCTAACTTGTCCATACACTCAGTATGGTTGTGATGGGGTCTTTTTTAAAGCGATTACCTCATTTTCGTATTGCTCTTAGAAATAAAATGTACATTTTTTTTCTACAGAGATTTGCCTAGATGTGAAATATTTACCCATGTAATAGTAGTGGTCCTAGGGGATACTAGCGGGCCTAGAGGAGGCAGTGTAACCTGATAAGTGTTGCATCACTGCAGAGTAGTAACTAATAGTCATTGGAGACATTGCCAATTAACACAGGGTAAATAGCCATGGCTCACCCTGGTTTTAGGACACAATTAAATGCATTTTTAGTGTAATAGTTGCAAATATAATGTAAGAGAATGGACCTATGCACACATACATTTTTCTAAGAATCGTTCACTTTGCTTAAACATTAATGTTGCCTGCAGAATTCAGAAGCATTAATACATTGTAATATACAATGGCATTCTACGGGAGTACTTATTAAGTACATAGTGCACTATGCTGCAGGGAGGCTTTGAGAACACACTTCTCATACTCTGTTAAAAGCAAGCACACAGTACAAGGTTTTGCCTATGCTTTAACTGCATTTGACTTATTTTAAAATAACAAATAATTTCAGACAAAATGTAAGTGATAAATGTTTATCTTCCTTAAGTGTGTTGTGTTATCACGCCTTCAGATAGATTTCAGGAACTATTTTCTGTATTTCAGACCACCCATATTAATATATGTAAGGCTGGCCTTAGCTCAACATTCTCCTGCAAACATATCAATAACCTGGGAAGTGGCCTTACTGTGGCTAGAACAATAGAACGTTCCAAGGCACTTATCCTCTAGCAAAAGATATCAGGATACTGAAATCAATACAATCAGAGCTGGATTACAGGTGGGGCATCCTAGTAAAGCGACTGCTTGAAAAAGTCTGTTCATCAGACGAAACGCGTCGCCTTATTTTATGTTGCCTACCACTATCTGAGTGCCTGAGTAATTTGATTGCTATTACCAAGCTTGAAACGTTATTATCATTGGGACCTATCATCCACACGTCATTTGTGTGTCTGGATCCGGATTTGGTGCCCACCGAAGGAACTGCTGTGTGTTTTTTATCCAGACCCGCTTTCTAGTAAGGTGGTTAATCTTTGCCATTGCTGACAGACACTCATCATCAGCCGATTTGGATCCCCAGAGGTATGTGGTCTTTTGATTATATAGAGCCACTGAAGCGGAAAGATGCTGCACCTCTGTTGGACGCTTAACATACATAGTATGCTTCTATATACGGAATTGTTATTGAATTTCAGTCGCGGCTGCGACAGGAGATCTTATTTTACTGATGATTTATAATATTCAAATTCTCTTCATCTGTCTATTTACCGGATATTATTCGTATTAGATCTACAATAACGGAACTGTTTTTTTTCTCGGAGACATGTGGTATTTGATTGCCAATAGCCGCTGAAGCACTAATAAGCGGTGCCTCTATTTGATGTTTCACACACACAGTGTGCTACTCTCTATACATAGGATCATAATTGTTTTCTAACAGTGACTGTGACAAGAGACTCCACTTTCTGGATAATTAACAGCATTTTCATTATTCCCTTGCACTGTTTGATAACTGGATATCATCTATATTTGATCCTTATAAGGACAGTTTTTTGAAGATCTAAACTCCAATAAGAAACATCATTTGCATGTACATGTAATAGTTCAATTTCAACTGTATTTATATATTTGAAGAGCAAAAAGGGAAAAACAATTTCTCTGCCTTCCTTATATCCTGCAGGATCCAATTAAATCTGGATATCCCAATTATATTTACCAGCTGGTGATAGATAGGTGTATTGGGTTGCATCACAATATATGTATGTATATACATGATTATGAGGTCATGCGATCTGTTTTTCATTGAGATCTATTTATATCTTTACATTTTTATGTTGATTTTATTTGTTTCTTAGAAAAGCTAGTGTATACATAGTATACGTTCCACCGTAACTTTGTGGTTGTCAGCATGCGATACATGTATTTTACACAGCTGTTTGACATTTTTTATTAAAAACCTATTAGGTACTTCTGCGCAACTCTCCTTTTTCCCTTTTGTATCCTAGTAAAGCTAGCCATGGGGCCTTCACTCAAGAGGGCAATACAAACTACCCCTGATGCAGCCCCCCTGCCCTACTCATTGTGTGACAGCACAGTGTGCACTGTTACTGAGAGGTGTGTGGTTCCTCTGTCCTTCTTTCTGCCAAGACTACACAACATTCACTGCAGGTAGACAAGTAACCAGTGAGGTGTTTGTCTGACCATGTACATGGGCCGGTTGGATAGGACCATGGATGCCAAGTGCCGGCAATGCTATATTTTTCATTAATACTGCTTAATGAGCTAAGGCTGTTGAAGTAAATGCAGTTTTAGTGGCAGAGCACCCACAAGTTACTAGCCCTGGGGCCTCCCCAAATCTTAACCCAAAGCTTAAGTGTTACATATGCCAGCTGAAGGTGGAGGTTTATTTGCTGCCACCTATAATTTTAATATGGTGTTTTAGCACATGCATTTTGGAATAAACCGCGTTCGCTTCAATGGTACCTTGGACCTTTCTCTTTATTTTTCATTCATTAAGAATCTACCTGTTGACCTGTTCAGTGTCTGGCCAAGCTACGGTCTGACTGAGCCACCAGTCTGACTGAGCGCCTGGACATATGGGGCTCCAAAATGTCTGATTTTGGCTCCTAATAAAGCCAGGAATCTGTCTTGGGGAGGGGAGGCTTTGAACGCCGTCCTGCATGTCTGAGTGACTCATACTGTCACACAGACATACAGGACAGACAGGTAACTCTGTGCTGGGCGCTGTGACCTTAGTAAACTGTTTTAATGACTCCTCCCATTCTGTGACATAAGCTGTCTGCCCGTGGCACCAGAACGCTTGGGCGAGCACTACGTCTCTTCAGGTACACTGGGGAACTATTCATGGAGCTACTTTAAACCATGTGATTGCATAGTACGTCAGTTCATTCTACATAACTAGAAACTCAGCTCATATACAATACAGTCTAAATTCCACATTCCACCTTCACGTTCCCCATCACTGGTTGTGTGTAATAATAAAGTTATATAAGGAGGGGGAGGGCTGTAGTTATCAAACAGCAAAATCAGTTGGTGCTGCAATTAGTGGAAACACTTCATGATATTACAACATTCTACTTTCTTTAATATTGGATTCACATTTATCATACCGTTTCTGCTGTAACATCAAAGCCCTAAAGCCTAAGGTGGAACAGCATGACACGAAATATCACGATGAGCACAACACACTATATAAACCAAAGGGGAAATAGAAACAACTGTTAAATGCAACATTTGTCAGCTCATAATATACACCAAACCATAGAGGATTTAGCAGAACGTAATTAATATGGCCCCATATTATTATTTCTATTATTGAGTCATAAAAGAAAAAAAAGATAAGAATATTTCACAGTCAAGTGCCCGGTTAAGGCCGTAACAATCAATAAAGCATTCTCAGTTGAACCTCTCCTAAAAAAAGTGAATACTGTATAATGGTGCAGGGTGCATGCAGCCACCCCCCCCCCCCTCCTGGAAATAAGAATACTGCAATATATAATGATGCAGTCTATATGCACAATAGATTGTTTCCCTGTAGACCAAAGTGACGTGAGCTGTGACTTGGTTACACATCTGAAGTACGGATGTTTGTGTCATCTAGACTATATGGAAATGGATCATCTCTTGGCCGTTGGGGCTCGGACATATGTCTGGATCTTCCCATCCCTTCAACATAATCGCTAGAGCCCCCCAGTGTCTTTGCTCCAGACAGCTCTGTTTCGTATTTGGGTACTGGGGTCCAGGGCTGCCAGGATGATTTCATTGACGTACACTTCTCCAGTGGCCTTTTGGCATCACAGTGTGGCAAGGAGTGGACAGAAGCCGGGGAGGAGACTGGCGTGGAGGCACGGTTTAAAGACATGGTGCGTGCAAAGGAGTCCTGTGGAGAGAAATAATGGTTTATAGGTTTATAATTTATAGTTATCAACTCTGTGCTACAATTATATGGAGGGCATAGGGTACGTTCATGTAAGCCCCTGACCATAAATAGTGGTTCTAGTGTTGTAACCACCATTTTGCTGGCATGCCACCATCCACCTCAAACTTACCCAGAAACCCCCGCACAGGGAATATGGCATAACGATGAAGCATTTTACTGGATGAAATGCAATTTATGTAATAAAGGGATGTAGAGAGAGAATTGTGTAACTTTAATTATGTAATATGATTAAAGCTATAAATTTTAGAATAATTTGATTGACATATCCAGCATGTTTATTGCAATGAATGATGCAACATTCTATTAATTATGAACAAAACACATTTTGAAAAGCATTTTTGAGGAGTGTTGTATTACATCATGGCACATATTACAATAATAAAAGATAATGTCACATCAATATATTTTTTTCTGACTCCTTTATGCGTTATGTTACCATTTATTAACATCAATTAGACATGTATTTGTTAATAGCATGTGCTGTTCTATTGGAGCTCCCTGTTGACTCCCACAATGCATTTACCTGTGAAGAGAATAAGATGCACTGCGGAAACGCAAACAGAACACTACCGTAATTCTATCAAATGTTAGTAACAACGACATGATATATGGTGACACATGCCAATGGTTTCTAATGTCATAGCTATTTACATAGCTAATAGCTATTTACATGCATTATCTAACATTAAAAATGCCACTTTAATTAACATCAGTGGATAGGAGGCCTTACTTCTTGGAGCTAGTTTGTTAAGGTATTAAAGCACATCTGACAAAATTCCCAGTGGGAAAACTGGGGCCAATAAGACCACATCCCTTATCCACCCAAACCACACTCTGATATGCTCAAATCACACCCATCTTCTGTGAGGACAAACCCCTTGGATATCAGGACTGTTGGCAGTGGAGACATTTTATGGCATAAAGTACTCATGGGAATGGCCATCAATTCACTAGGAACCAGTGACCTTAGTAAGAATGCAGCCAATCAACTCACTAGGAACCAGTGACATCACTTAGAACACAGCCTATCAACACTGAGTACAACAAACAAACTTTTTCTTTATATATATGTTATGCTATAATATATATATATATATATATATATATATATATATATATATATATATACACACATGATTTTATTGCCGCTTATAGTGGGGATTAAAAACCCCTTCCCTTTGGTATTTACCAAACATTATTGCCTGGGCCCAGAGCTACTAACCCAAGGTTAACTTGTTGTTTTGCTGAGCCAGACTCCAAAATGCACATGCATGAGCAGTTATGGGCTTTCCATTCCACTAATGTGGAAAGTGGAATTAAATTAAATAAGAAATATACTGCTGCAATGCAAAGCATGAGAAAGCCATCATCAGCGAAAGCCAAGAAATCCTACCGGTGGTAACCCTTTGTAGGATGAAGCAAAGAAAAGCTTTAACTCGGTTCTGTTTATGCCAACACTATGGCTTTTCACCCTTTATTAATTCTGCCTACACATGTGCTGATCAACAATAGGGTCTTCCTCAGAAAACCTATATAATAGTGAGTATGTACAAAAAATAATGCAATCCTCCAAACATTGTGCCGTGTTCTTTGCTGCATCAATAAACATAAACCTCATGGGCATCACTAAGTAGTATCTGTGCGCAGTCTTTAAACAATATTTTCATCCCTTCCAATCAACTGAAACGAAGCCCGAAACAAAGGAATGTGTACCCCAAAATGATTGATTGTTTTGTAACCAGAAGTTACTAGGCTATTTGTTTTATTTTATGTATAATGCTAAACTAATTTAGCAATAACTTTATTTAAAAATGTAACTGTACTATTTATATACGTGTTAATATTATATTTTGCAATATTTCATAGAAAGGTTAAGTCGAAAGCTGCCAGAGACATGTAAACCTGTGCCAGCCACTTTGAGGGCAGATTTATTGCACAGTTTATGTTGACAGTATGATATGAATCTGGCTGGGACGCCGAGCCTCAAATTGCTAAATCTTGTTTTTCTGCATGGAAAGTTACTAAATTAATCTTGTGAAATCTTATTTTAGGTGCAAAGGAAAATGTTCAAATACCTTAAAAAATATGAAACATGTGTATAACAAACGTGCGTTTTAGAGGACATTAATAATATATTAACATGAACTTCCTGATGTTCTAGGTGTGCTCCTGATATGGGAGCTGCATGTCAGTGTGTAAAAAGGTTGTTTTAAAATGTTTTTTTACCTTCATATAAAGTGTGACCGACACATCTGCACTTTCTAGTGTCAAGAGTGGATGCGTAGGCAGCGCAAGACTCAACTCAAGAGGTATCTTGTACCTCCCAGCCGTCAGTCCTGATTTTAGGGGACTGTCCTGTTGTCCCGATAGTCAGCACTGGTGAGGAAAGGGAAGTTGAGAGCTCTTGCATGCTTCTGTGGCATGGAGCACGCCCTAACCCAGTGATGGCTAACCTGTGACACTCCAGGTGTTGTGAAACTACAAGCCCCAGCATGCTTTGCCAGTAGATAACTAACTGATAGCTGGTAAAGCATGCTGGGGCTTGTAGTTTCACAACACCTGGAGTGTCACAGGTTAGCCATCACTGCCCTAACCTGACATGACCACGCCCTCTGCAATGTGGGATCCCCATCTTGAGACCACAACCCTTTTTACATAGTGACAATTTTGGAAGGTATAGTATCTCACAACTGCTTGAGAAAGGGGCTGTTTTACTATTATTTCATGTCTGTATAAAGTTCTTTATTAACATGTATTTTACAAAAGATATCTAGAAATATATATACATACCCGGCAGCGGGTCCTGAAGGTTTGAATGGCGGCATTTATGGCCTTTATCCAGCTGTCCATCTCTTGAGGACTGTCAGCCTATGAGAAAATAATACAGTTAATACATTCTGCACCCAATAAACTAGACTTAAGGTCCCACAGTAGGTGAGAGACACATCACATTGACTTGATTAATCTAATAACATTACGTATAATTATTACATTGTTAAGGATGTTTGACTAGGATTACAGCATTGTTAATAATGTTCATTTCTTTGTATCCTGTGTCTTGTTGGTATAGAACAGACGTGTCAAACTCACGGCCGAAACGCATATTTTTGCGGCCCTGAATTGCTAAAAACAAGTTGAATGCGGCCCATATTTTATTTAATTCAGTTGAATGACTTAACAAGTCTCTGAACTCACACGCAAACTGTTCTGTCGTATTCAGTCAACCTTCCCCGTCAGTGTCACGTGACACAAGTGTGCGCCGATTTTGCTTTCTTATGCTTAAAACATCATTATTCGTTTGGTAAGTTGGTGTCCATGTACATTTATCTGACAGTTTGTCGATTGTTTATCAAATGTATGACCCGTTTGTGCAGACGATGTATATTTATTTATTTTTAGTTTCTTCACACAATCTTAATTATTTGGCCCAATTGGGGTTTTTTGAGTTTGACATGCCTGTTATAGAACAATCTGTAGCCAATTATATTACAAAAAGGCTGACAGCAAAACAGATTATTTCAGGAGATGAGTGTACCGACCTTTTGACTGTGTACGTGTGTACAGGGCTGCATGTGACTCTGGCAGTGTTCTGATGTGAGTAATGAAGACACGTGGGAAATCACTAGAGATGGTCACTGACCCCCGTGTTTTGGTTTTGGATCTGGATTACCTTTGTGTTTTGGTTTTGGAAAACCACCATTGAGTGTTTTGGTTTTGGTTTTGTTTGGTTTTGTTTTGCTATTTTGTTGGAAAATCAATGTTTTTGGGCATAAAATAACCAAATTTAGTGCTCCACCTGTTTCTTGGATAAGTAATGTAATTGTAAAGCTAATAAATTATCAAAAAAACTGTTTAATTCCTGGTAGGCCATCATTAATTCTACACACAAACCAGATTGTCTTCCTCTCCATCTATGCATATTGGCAATGCAGACATTGTCTTTGGATGTATATTACACCCTACACTTATAGTTAAATATCTAAAGAAATGGACAAAGGCAGTTTGGTCTCTGTCTCTATAGCCACCCCCCCCCTCCACTTGTAGTTGAATAAAAAAAAAAAAAAGCAGCCTGGATAGACTGAACAATATAAAAAATAAATGGACAAAGGCAGTTTGGTATCTGTCTGCATCGGACCGTCCCCCCCCCCATCCACTTGTATTAAAATAGAAAAGTAGCAGCCTGCATAGACTGTAGAATTAGAATATTAAAAGAAAGGGACAAAGGCAGTTTGGTATCTGTCTGCATCCTAATCATCCACATCATCATATGCGCCCTCGTCGCCTACACAAATCTCCCCCTCATCCTCTTCTAATTCCAAAGTGGCATCCTCAATTTGTGTATCACCGGCTACACTCGGGCTGTTCAGGCACACATCAGCAGAACTGCTGAAAGGGCCCTTCTTTATGGGTACATTATCAGAATGCTCACGATTGGACATACCACTGTTGGATGGACTCTCCACAGGGATTGGCCTTAGTGTTTTCTTGCAGCTCGGCTTTCACACGTAACAGTAGTTGTGCACCACTTTGGAATTCAAATTACTTGGTCTTACAAATTCTATAGACAAGCCTGCTTGTCTTCCTCTTCATCAATGACTCTTAGCAATTGAGCACTCGTCTTTGGGTGTATATTACATCCAAACCGTATGAGTGTAAATTAGTAAAAATACAGTTTAATCCCTGATAGGCCCTCCACCATCCTATGCATGTTAATAGTAGGATTGGTTGGAGTTATGGTCAAGGTCACACATTTTTAAAAAAAATCTTTCAAACCAGCCCAGATGTTAATCTGTTGTGCTCCTGCGTCATCCCTGCTTGTGTTTGGAAAGTGCATATTGGTGCCAGAACCTCACGTGCCAGAACTGCTGCCACTGGTGTCACACTGCTGCAGGACTTACACAATCAACCGCATCCTCATCGTCGGATACCCAAATCTCCCCCACATCCTCTTCTAAAGACAAAGTGTCATCCTCACTTGGTGTATCACCGGCTACACTCGGGCTGTTCAGGCACACATCAGCAGAACTGCTTAAAGGACCCTTCTTTATGGGTACACTAACAGAATGCTCATGATTAGACATCCCACTGTTGGATGGACTCTCCACAGGAATTGGTGTCATTTCTGATTCAGAGCAAACATTATCCTCTAATGCCTTACTGTTCTCTTGCAGCTCGGCTTTGACACGTAACAGTAGTTGTACACCACTTGTAGGCTCGTTAACATTTTTGGATCTGCCACTAATAGAAAAAGGCGAAGGCCTCATTCTCTCCTTGCCACTGTGTGTGTAGAATGGCATGATGGCATTTTTTTTTTTATCGGCAGTTAACTTTTCCTCAGTTGCACTTCGTTTTCGCTTCAACACAGTAAATTTTTTTTGGGTGTGTGTTTTTTTGGCTGATTTCAAAAGACGGTGTAGTTTGACATCGCCTTTCCCAGATGACGTACTGGGAACACTACCATCAGGACTGGTGACAGAACCTGGTTGCTCATTTTGCTCATATGTGGACTGGTTTGAATTCATTCTGAGCCCAAAGCACTTGTAGTGCTACAAATTGTTTTTGACACTGCTGCAAAATAGTACTTTTTTCACAGCCAGATAAATTTCAGCAAAAGAATGGTGGACACCCCAAAAGCCAATGGAAGTTCTAACTATATTAATTATTAAAGTGCTGCAATATAGTACTTTTTTCACAGCCAGATACATTTCAGCAAAATAATGGGGGACACCCCAATAGCACTTGGAGAGCCAGAAACTGAACAAAAAAACCCTTCTCTCTTCTCCTCTTACTGCTGTAACAATCTGGTATTAAGCTTTCAATGCTGTTTAATACAATCAATCACTGTCCCTGCGCTGATATAGCCAGTGTGACCTAACCCTGCTCTCTCTCTCTGTCAGATGGCGATGGATTGCTGTGGAGGCTGGTATTTATGCTTTTTAAATCTTGCGAGATCCGAGCTCAGAAAAACGAATACGTCACGATGACGTTTTGCCTCGATTTCGAAACCGAATGGGCGGGAGAGTACCGAGCATGCTCGGTTCGGTACTCGGATACCCTAAATTCGGTAGGATTCGGATCTTGGGGAACCGAGCCCACCCATCTCTAGAAATCACAGACTCAGAGTTTAATAGTGAAAGGAACAGGGACCCCAACAGCCCAGAGTAATGATTTGAGTCTCCTTTTCTACAACTTAGACTGTGGTTTTAAATGTACCTCTATATGAACCAAAGTTCATACATATTGAATTTGTTGGGTAATGTAGAACTGAAAGGAAGGGATATATCTGACATAGTTGGCCAGCTTAACATGTATTGCAAAATGTGGAGCTAAGAAACTTAAACACACAAGCATTACTATCTAGACTAATTAGCCCATTCCCGAAGCCCGAGGCTGCTCCATGCAGCCATTTTCCTGGGGCCCCGGGGTGCATCTCACATCCACAGCTGAAAACCTGTGGAGTGGGGGAGAGGGTAAACGGGAGAACCAATCGGATGCTGCAGTGTCTGCAGTAATTTACAAGTGTAAGATAAAAGTAGATTGCGTCATGTTTTCCCAAGAAAAGAGCACAAAACAAGACAAAAAAACAAAACACATTTTCTTTAGATTTGCACTGGTACAAATTATGCTCTTTGAGGACTTCCTACATTTAGAATTTAAGTTAGTAACATCAGGACTCTGTATGTACACAGGGTGGTATTAAATCTTTCTGCCTTTTCTATTTGGCCCAAGAGATATTACGAACACCATGGCAACTTACATGAAAGTGGAGATTTGAAACAAGGGGTCTCTTGTCTTGTCTCTTGGATGCCAGGATGAGACAGAAACTGTTTTAGCGCCTCTTTTGTCTATACGCCATTACTAGATTATGGGCCGATATGTCTTGGTGGACTCAGGACAATTGCCCCAATTGCCTCTTTACTAAACAGTCCTATATTTCACATATAACATAAACTGTACAAGTGTGTGAGCACATAACTGTCTTATATATGATCCTTCCTTGTAGGATATGATAAACAGTTGAATGTAATTTGTATCACCAATTTTAAGTAAGACCATGCTTTAATGTATAACTTCTTAGTACAGTGCAAAATAATCCCGAAGAGTGGGCATAAGCTGCTATGCTGGGGGTTATGCCTACAAACTACCATCTCTGCCTAGCCTGCTGCCAGTGATTGACCATCCAACAAAGGTAGAGGGGCACATGAAGAGAAGATCCATACTTTCATAAAGAAGATATGTGTGAGATCATTGAGCCAGGAGTGATGTCATTATAATCTACAGAGAGGTATCTTTGCAATGGTCAAATCCTGTCATTAAAGTGTTTATGTGTCAGAATTAAACTAAATAACCCATGTTTCCATGTAAAGGTTTCATTTTTGGAAATAGCAACTTTTCCACTAAAATGTAATGTACGTCCAAGACAAACACCCAATATTAGATCTGAAAATGTGTCTACTCATTGCTGAATTTTAAGGGAAGGAACATGAGCCTGTTCTGGACATCTTATTTAATTTTCTTTTTTCATGAGACCTGCCAAAATATATAATATCTACCAACAGAGTTAGACTATGATCAAATAGGGTAACAGTTTTGGGACCCATCCTAGGCTCCTAGGTGTACCACACTATGGTATGCTCCACACATTGTTAATATCAAGATCAACATCACATTCCACAGACCTAATGAGCCACATAACCCTTTGTCTGCAAAGATGAAAAGGGGGAACCGTAGACATGGAGTCATCAGCTGTAACTTGTTAAATGGAACTGATGGAGCTCATAATGGAGCTGGTGAAGTCCAGCCTGCTCTGTGGATCTTTGGCATATGCTGTTACTGTTGCCATGAAAGGAAAGAAAGTCCCAGTTGGCAGTGCCCCAGCAAAGATCTTTGTTTCATCTGTCCAAAACCTCCATACGATACACACACTGGAGACAGCTAGAGCTATGTGACCTTCTGAGACACTCATAGTATTAGTTGTACCAGGAACCTCCACAGACACAAACCTCTTTACTGGGACACTGCTCGGTCTGCTATTCTCCATGACATCAGAAGCAACACACAGCACCAATGTAAAGGTAAGGACTTTACCAATCCCTTCACCAATGCCAATGCACTATTGCCAGGGTTGAGTGGGGGTTAGCGAAATATAAAAATAAGTGTGGTAGACAGCCTCAAACCTTGCCGTTATTTGTATTTTACATATGCACCTGCACTCCCGCAAAAGAGGGTGCTTCATCATTTCTCGGGTGTAGTTCCAACAGTGGAATGTGGGTGTGCACCTATGTGTTATAGGAGAGATTGGCACCAAAAGAAACATGCTACACATCTGCCTATTTTTTGTGGCCGGTGAATGCACCCTATTGGTTTATTTCCTGAAAGCAGGAAGCCTATGGGGAGTTGCATTGTTTTGTGCAGACATATTTACTGACATGTTATTTCAATAATAATTCTTGCACATGGGTTTTATATATGTAAAGCGCTACAGAATTTGCTGGCGCTATATAAATAAAGGTTGATAATGATGATGATATATGTACAATTATTTTCTTTTACATTTTGTATATATTTTTGACTGCTTCTATATTAAATTTACTGCTAGCAATTGAGCCAAAAATGTGCTGCTGATGCCTAATGTTTTGGGTCATTTTTAGTTCATATTTTTTGGGACACATAACCATGGTTAGCTACTTTGATTGGGTGTCTACCTCCTAAAATCCACAATCTTGTATGCACCTATATTTATACACATAGAAGATGACTGAGGTTTGGGAAATGGAGTGCTTTGATGATCATTTCCAGCACTGGAGGTTAAAAAAAATGGAACAGCATTTGGCTTTGATCCTCCCAAACTTGCCTCTAACTCACCTACCCATATCTGCAATTTGCTAACCTCTGGGCCACTTCTGCTGATGCTGGGAATATGGACTATCCCAGGAAAATCAAAACTTTTGGGGGGATTACTGATGAGGAGGGAGTAGGGAGGAGGTGGCACGGCAATATCCACCTGGAGGAAGTTATGTTAATCTGAATCTGTTTTACAGTAGATGGTGCATTATTCCTTATAATATACAAGCTTGAATTTGAAACATAGGGTGTTTGCGGTTGGTGTAGTATGGAATTTGTGAACGATTATCCGCTGAGACCTAGTATAGTATCTCTAAATACAGTATCAAAAAAAAGCACAGTTTAGAAGACTTACAGGACTCATTGGTTTGGGAACAAAACAGATAGCAGCTCAGAGACCCAACAATCCAATCTGTGGAATCAGCACAGGGTGGTGGCTGTCTTGTGGTGGGGGCACTTATGGTGGGGACGTTGTTGCATCACTAGCCAGCATCTGATGCAATTAGTTGACATGTGATGTTGTTATGTAATATTGAGTGCTGCCATTTGATTAAATATATTAATCAGTGAGATTGTTATCATCATCATTATAGTTTATTTATTAGGTGCTATAGAATTTGCAGCGCCGTAGAATCAACAAAATATAAACAGAACAAAATGCAAATAAGTATGGGCAAGAGAAGCCATGGCATCAGGAAAATGAGTACAAGTTGGTACATAAGAAAAATCAACAATGTTAGAAAATACAACTGGATCAAGGCAATCCTTTCAAAGAGGACGAGGAGAGGACATCCAAGAGGGGTGGGGATGAAGAGATGATAGAGGTGGAGGGTAGAGTAGAAGAGGTAGGTGAAGTGAGAGGAGGGACTTGTTATAGGATGGGGTAGAAAAGCAAATGGAGACAAAAGGGGTGTACCATCTTGTACTCAGAGTGTAAGGGGCATATGGAGAGTGAGCAGAGAGATGTCTTTAGATGAAGCAGGCAGGGGCGGATCTAGAAAAAATTTCTACCCGGGCGATTTAGGCCTCACCCCCTTTCTGCCATCTAAGGCTGCCGGCGGCTGCACACTATGTGCAGGTCCGTTCGGCAGTGACAATGTGCTGCCTGGCTGCTGTGATTGTGTTTAAAACACAATCAGTGCAGCCGGGCAGCACATTGTCACTGCCGAGCGGTCCTGCACATAGTGTGCAGTCGCCGGCAGCAAGTCCCGATCGCCCCCCCCCCCCCTCCCCCTGGATCTGCCACTGGAAGCAGGGTAGGTAAGTGTGAAAAGGTGAATTTTGAGGCAGTGCCTGAGAGATTGGAGGTTGGGGGTGGGTGTGGTCAGATGGGGAATGAAGTTCCAAAGGTGGGGAGGAATTCATGTGAAGTCCTGAAGGCAGGAGTGTGAGGTGGTTATAGGAGAGGAGGAAAGATCAAGCTCAATGACAGAATTGAGTGGGTAAGTAGGGGAGTATTTCTTGACAAAGTCAGATATATAGGAGGAGGGTTTATATGTGAGGGCAAGCAGTTTGTATTGTATTCTGAAGAACATGGGGAACAAGTGGAAAGCTTTGCAAAGAGACAACAGCATGGCCAATGGTCTTGCTGACATGCCGGGAGAGGAAATGGTGAGTATTAGCAATATAGCAAATGTGGAAGTGACAGGACTGGGCGAGGGACTGGATGTGGGTAGTGACATTGAGGTTGGAGTCAATAATGACCTTCAGGCAGCACATATGATGAAGTTGTGATGTGATGTTTAATACTGCCATCTGATGCCATAAACTTGTGATGTTGATTTTCAATATGGCTATCAGACTTTTGGAAATGTTTGTATGGCTTCATTTCTTAATATACATAACCACTAGTATATTGTAATTTTTTAAAAATAAATAACTTTACCTGGATATAGAATGTCCTGGGACCAGTAATGATTTCAAACAGATTGTCTCTCATCAGTAAATCCCTACAAGAATAAAGGCATTTTATAAACAATGATTTAAAACATGCATCAATAAAGTACACCTGTCAAGTACACACAGTGGAGGCTGACATTTTTTGGGCTGAACCAATATTTATGAGAATGCCACTATTCAATACACTAGCCAACCATTACATTAATAATGTTCCCTATCAGTGTAATAGGGACATTATCTACGTTTTGAGATGCCCAGAATCATCATACAGTGTAACGCTGGCATTATCTGTGTTTAGAGATACTCAATGTGATTATATTGTACACTCTGGCATTGTCAGTGAAGTTAAATACATGAATTTTCTCTGAACAGCCTTCATGTGACCCACACACAGTGCTAGACATGACCTCATTAAGATGGGAAGTAATTATGATATTCCAGTAATTATGTTTAGCAGCTAATGTGTGATGGCTATCCAGATGTCTGACTGAGCTCAGTAAGTGTCAGGGCACAAACCAGACAGTGTCAGGTTCTGTACATTATGTGCACACATCTACACCACCCACATTCACATCTCATGTCAGCCTGGACAGGCAGAGCTGTGCTCTAAACAACTTAACCTGCTTACTGAAACTGATAATGAATAAGCTGCTCTGTATAATGATGCCGAGTATCTCTATACACTGATAATGAATAAGCTGCTCTGTATAATGCAGTGTATAGAGATACTCGGCATCATTATACAGTGCAGCGTGATCATTATCAGTGTATAGAGATACTCGGCATCATTATACAGTGCAGCGTGATCATTATCAGTGTATAGAGATACTCAGCATCATTATACAGTGCAGTGTGATCATTATCAGTGTATAGAGATACTCAGCATCATTATACAGTGCAGCGTGATCATTATCAGTGTAAAGAGATACTCAGCATCATTATACAGTGCAGAGTGATCATTATCAGTGTATAGAGATACTCATCGTCATTATACAGAGCAGCATCCTCAATTACCCCAAAACTGTCCCGATTTAGGTTGGACAGTACCGACTCTGGTTTCTGATATCTTGCACGGAATGTTGGGGGTATGTCACAGTGGTGATAGGAAGCCACTACTACGCAATGCAAGGGTATTTTCAGGGGAAGGGAGTGGAGTCCGGGAGGACCTAATTGGTGAGGAGAGTCGTGGTGGCCAGCAGCTGACTGTTTCATCTTTCATGTCTGCACCTTCCACGGTTTCTCCTTATTCCAACTCTACAACAACAGCGGTAGCTGCACAAAAATGCCAGTTACCAATTACTGCTTTATTATTGGTGGGTGATAAAGCATTCACATTAGAGTAGCCACACACTTTCTCTACCACCCGATACAATCGCTATTCTGCTATATGTTATATCAATTGTTCCTCACACCTGTTAGATCGTGAGCTCATTTTGACAGTGTTATATTTGCCTTCTGTTTCATGTCATTGTACATAAATTGTTTGTATTATGTTCTCCTCAATATACAATGTGTAATAAGTTGGTGCTTTATAATTAAAGGTTAATAATAATCATAATAATTATGATAATTATTAATAAGATATTTAGCACCATTATACACTGTTCATTATCAGAGAATAAAGATAATCATATAACAATGTTATATGGTGCAATATGTTTATTATCAGCCTATAGAAATACTTGGTATCAATATGTAATGCATAGAGACAATTCCCATCATTGTATAGTGCAATGTGTTAATTATATGCGTACGTAGAAGTATTTGCACCCTAAACTCTCCTCCCATACTTGAACTCTTCAAACTCTTCCTGGAAACCCATTTTTTTTTTGTAGAGCCTACCCTACTCCCACCTAAACTAATCCCACTGGTGCACCTGTACTGTCCCAATGTCCACTCTGATCCACACTCACTCCTCTGATCCACACTCTTTTTATCAGCCTTTTTCCCACTAAATTGTAAGCTCTTATGCATCTGTATTTATTTATTCTGCCTTATATTTCCATATTTTATGTACACCCAGTTTGCCCAATGTCCCACACTGTAGAGAACTGTGGCACTTTACAAATCAACAATGATAACAATAATAATGATACAGTATTGTGCATTTATTAGCAGTGTAGTTGGGCTTTCTGACTTTATATGTATAAGCTTTTAACATTATTATCTGTCACTGTAAGGACTGTCTTGCAAGCAATAGTTACATCTCAGAGAGGCACAGTGGATTCAATCTTGAGACTATTCAGTCTATCTTGATGCACAATTATTTAATTCTTGTTGGCACATATTATTTGCAGGGGGTGGGGACGGCCATGGGCACCCGTTTCACCCTCAGCTATGTAAATCTATAAGTGGGTGAATTTGAAGTACAATATGTGTGAAGAGGTGAATATAGGGTGAACCTGGTGCTTTATGGCCATTATATCAATGATCCGTTTATGGGATGGGGATTTGATTTTGTTTCACATTTGAACCAATGATTTCAACCTCAGGTTCATGCACACTTTTAATAAGATCTGCACTAACTTCCTGGATGTGACCTCCACTATACTGGAATGTAAAATTATTACTTCTAACTACCAGAAACGGTTTATACTAATGATTATTTACATATTAATAGTGCTCAAATTAAGGACAGCTTTTGCATCTAAAAAGAAGCTTTTCATCAAAAGAGATATTTGATTCACAGGCCAAGCATATGATCAGCCACTTTTTAGGCAGAGGCTATTCATCAGACATCTTAACTAGAGTTTATAATGCAATTAGTGGTTTGGACAGAAATATTTTTCTTCAGATATATCCAAGTATTGAAGAAAATAAAACAATTGATACAATTATATGATAATTTAGCAATCATTATGAAGTTTATTAAATCACCCTATAAAATAAAAAATACTGAAGAAGAATTATCCCATTCTCAAACAAGGGATCTACCTTCCAGCTGATCCATTAGTTATCTTTTAAAAAGGGACAAATCTAAACAATATGTCATCTCCTAGCTATTCGAAACCTAAAGAGAACAGTGGTAATGGTGAAGGTGGCAACAAGAATATTAATTGTCTTCCAGTTCGACCACATGGACTCTTTAAATGTAATACATCTTGGTTCACATGTAGGTATGTCATCAATAGGGCTATGGAAGCCATTTCTTATACATACAATACTGAGTTTAAAATGAATAGCTTCATCAATTACAATACAAGTTGTGTAATCTACCTATTGCAAAGTATATACAGTATATAAGAAGAACATCTAGTAAAGTATAGGTTTGCTGAACACTGACATAACATTATTATTAAGAATAAGCTCCAAAGTATACCATGACACTTTGAGATGTGCCAGATTATGGATCCCACTGATTTGGGAGTCATAAAGATCGAGTATGTGCCTAACATCAAATGAGAAGGTGACGGATACAAATGTCTTTGCAGACAAGAAGACTATTGGATATTCAACTTGGGGTCTCTTTACCCTGATGGTGTAAATGAGGCAATAGACTTTAGCAATATCATATGACTGCGGCAGCTTCTATTTGTTTTACTTTAGAAACAGTGGTGGAAGTGAGCCAATATTCGGTAGTATGGCATACTGCACTCAGGGGCGGATCTAGGCAACTGCTGTACCCGGGGCGATTTAGGCCCCGCCCCCTTTCTAATTTCTAAGGCTGCCGGCGGCTGCACAGTATGTGCAGGTCCGCTTGGCAGTGACAGTGTGCTGCCCGGCTGCTCTGATTGATTTAAAACACAATCAGAGCAGCCGGGCAGCACACTGTCAATGCTGAACGGACCTGCACAGTGTGCAGCCGTCAGCAGAAAGCCCCTGCTAGGGGGGGGGGGGGGGGGGCGACCCTGGATCCGCCACTGACTGCACTTCTCCTACAGCTTTGTTTGTAAAACTATCAAATTCCATTCACTTACATTTTCCCTATCGTCACTTCTAAATATCCACTTTGACCACTGTTCAGCAATGTTACTTTAGAATATTTGTTAATTGGTCTGTATTATAATATTTTTCCAATGATATGTTCTGAATTTATCATAGCTAGCTAACACATATTAACATCATCACTAGTTTATCAGCCTGTAATCCTCTATATTCTCCTTAGTTATTAGGTGGCAAGTCTTCTTCATCTTTGATTTAGGTTGGAGATAAGACATTATTTCATTGCCCAGATCAATCAGTTTTTATTGATTTATTTCTATTAGGTGTGTACTTTACACACTGGATATATGTTACAACGTGAATAAGTTTCAGAATATGGTATTGTCGTTTATTTTAATGTTGTATGTTACTGATTTGTATTATCATCATGGGACATTTGTTAGACAACCTGAATGGTATATACTATAATTGTGAGTGTTACCAAACAATACCATTCAATATTATTTATTGCACCATCAGATATCAATAGATATCCATCTAGATGTGATTAACGACACATTTTTAATGTTTATCTCTATGAGCTAGACAGGTTTTTTCCATTTATAATCCCCATATTCACCACCTGGTAGTGTTTTAAAACAGAGGAACACACTACCATATTGAGGGAATCTTATTTTCAATTAATTTTCAGCATTTTGTATTTTGCTGTTTATGATCAAGTACATTGTCAAATAGGTTCCTCCATGTAGTGGTGCACAGTGGTATATATTTGAGCTATATAACATTTAGAGGGCTAAAACTTAATTTGCCAATCAGTCTGTAATAATTTCCAAATAATCATTAAATTGTTTTGGCATTTAAGTGGTTCAATGCATATATCAACCACAAGGGGGCATGGATATTGCAGTTACTTAGCCAAGAAAACACACCTATGTTTGTGGTGCTTTTACTCTTGTGAAGCAACATTCTAACTTCAACCACGCTGTTATTTGATATGGTAATGAGATATTATTATTAAGATTGTTGGGATGGTTGTTCCGATCTGTATGTTCTACATATGGTGTATAATTTATGCAGGCTTTATCCCAATTTGTATGATCATTCAACTGTGGGATGGTTTACAACATCTATTGGCACATTTGTTGTATGTTTTGTTTTCATGAATATATTAGAGACTGTTTTCTGAAACATTTTCACAAGTTTAATTAGGCCTTTTTGGGCTGCTTTAAATATTTGATTTACATGTGTTTTTTCCTGTGTCTTATAGAGGCTTTGCTGCCTCTTCGGTACAGCCGCTGGTATCAGAATTTTTAAATACATTTCAGCACCATGAGGTGGTTTTTCTTTGTTGACGTTATTTAGTTGTCGTGTTTAGCCCAGTACAAGAGCTAGACCAGTGTTGGCTAACCTGTGACACGCCAGATGTTGTGAAGTCCACTCCCAGCATACCCTTCCAGCAATAAGCTGCTATATATTGACAAAGCATGCTGGGACTTGTAGTTTCACAACACTTGGAGTGTCACAGGTTAGCCAACACTGAGTTAGACCATCATTCACACCTCTCTGTAATGCGTCCATTTTCCCCATTGTGGCTACATGTTCTTCTTACTTAAGCGCATGTAAAGAAACTGTGGGAGCAGCTGCAGTATTATAAACATAATATAAATTATAACCATGCAAATTAAAACAAATAAATCAGTTATTCTTGCGCTGGAGTCCCCTTGGATTTGTGCCCCTCGTGTGGCATGTTGTAGTGCTCTATTTACAATGTTCATGCAGTTAGAAAGAACAGTCTGCACTGTTTAATTATATAAGGGGATAGAAGACTTATACACTGTCCCTGTCTTTATACCAGATACAGCTGGCTTTGGGATAGAAGATAACTTCAGGGATAAGGGTATAGAATTAGGGTTTAGAATTGAAAGCAAGGGACAAGATACACTCGTAGTTACAATCCGAGAAGTTTTCTTCCAGGACACTGTAGGGAACATTTAAATGCCCAAATGTCACCAATACACACTATCCCACCTCAAAGATGCTTCCATTCATACCACATCACTCAGAGGCATTTTAAGCACATCCATCTAAAGAGTGATACACTCTCCCCCATTATTTAAATTTTCCTTCAAAGCCAAATACAAAAAACAAGGAGACATATCTCATCTTTGTACATACTGAATGGTTAGTGCGGTACATCACAATACAAAATAACCTCATAACATAACATACTTCCCAACAGCAGTCACAGAATCTCTGCAATGAAATGTACATTTCCTAGTAATAAATATGTATAAATATTCCCCATATATAAATATTATACACTACAGTCTCTAGGCTGCACATAGAGCCCTTGGTTGATCTTCTTCACTCAATAAGCTCTATAGAGACATTACTACTAGCAATGTAAAACCCTGGATGCCCAGCTCCATAGCGCTTGAACAGTCACTCAAATGTGAAAGTGTAAAAGTAACTGAAACTTATAACGTTCAACAAAAGCACCTGCCCTTGCCTTACATGTCCCCGTCCCCCCCCCTATTTTTCTGGGTTAGTAGAGACTGGTGGCTCTCAATAGGATCCCCTCTCCAAACAATCTCTGCAATAACAAGAACACAAATGCAGTACATTACAAATCCAACTGATTATAGTGGCATCTGTTCAGGACCCATCTGGCCTGGGGTGATATGTAAAATATCTTGCTTTAAGTTCATGAATAAGTCATTGTACTTTGTAATATTCCCACTCCTGGACATTTTCTTGGTGGGGTAATACCACACATTGAACTGCTTTCCAGACATACCATAATAATAGATGATCCAACTTTCTCTCGTTTGGCTCATCCCCTCAGGAGTCATCTCTCTAGGGGTCACCAATTCACTACTTTCAATTTGTAGGGTAGTTTCAGAGAGGCCTATCAGAAATACATTCCATTTGTTGTCTGTGTTCCCTGGGTTCTACATCGGCAACAGGCTCTGGTTGTTTTACAGGTTCCTCTTCTGCGGCAGTTGGTAGCTTCTTTGATCTCCTCTTACACCACGTCCACATCCATATATTCAAGAGTGGGGTCCATATATTCAAGAGTGGGGTCAGGCTCCTCATGGTTCAGTAGCTCAGGGGCAAACGCAGAATTTGAGGATTGAAGTTTCCACGCCACCAGTGGGCGTGGCCAGCATGTGTAGGGGCGTGGCTATAATTTTACACAAGCAGTAAGGCCCAACATTAGGGCAGCACGGTGGCATAGTGGTTAGCACATCTGCCTTACAGCACTGGGGTCATGAGTTCAATTCTCGACCATGGCCTTATCTGTGAGGAGTTTGTATGTTCCCCCCATGTTTGCGTGGGTTTCCTCCGGGTGCTCCGGTTTCCTCCCACACTCCAAAAACATACTGGTAGGTTAATTGGCTGATAACAAATTGACCCTAGTCTGTGTCTGTGTGTGTGTTGGGGAATTTAGACTGTAAGCTCCAATGGGGCAGGGACTGATGTGAGCGAGTTCCCTGTACAGCGCTGCGGAATTAGTGGCGCTATATAAATAAATGGTGATGATGAAATGGTGATGAACATTCCATTGGTCCATCAAAATGTGTATGCATTGCTATGTCTAGTGTGCAGCTACACGACACTAAGAACTGAATAAAAAAACTGTTATAATTACAATAAACGATAAGCAAAGTGACACTGTGCAGTCATAGAGAATGTGGCCAAACATCATACGCGATGCTTTGTACTGAGAGATTATTATAGATTATTCTGGTTATACATACAACTGAATGTTTCTATGCTTAACAGCCTAGATGCTGCATACAAAGAACAGACTTGCCAACTCTCCCGAAATATCCGGGAGACTCCCGCATTTTGCGAGAGTCTCCCGGGCTCCCGGGCGAGTGTGGCAATCCCCCGCATCTGGATAATTCTGCCCACTTCCTAGTGAAGTGGGCAGAATTAAGTCCCAAACGCCGCGATTCCCGGTGAATCGCGGCGTTTGGCCCCGCCCCCCGCTGTCAAATGACGCATTTTGCGTCATCACGTCATGGGGGCAGGTCCAAAATGACGTCACTTGGAGCCCCCCCGTCACGCCCACCTCCTCTGCAGGCTCCCGGATTTCACCAACAGAAAGTTGGTAAGTATGACAAAGAATCATTCTTGAAACTCAACACATCCCAGTATGCTCCTGTACGCATTACAACATTGTTCTTAAACATAAACGCCATGTGCTGTATCTTTTCCCATAGTAACAAACCCTGCTTACTGAGTATTCTTAAGTAAAATCCTATGTAAGATGTTTGTCTGTTTATCATTGCTGTATCACGCAAGCTGAATTCTTCAGACATGGTCAAATGTTATACTGTACAGGCATTAAAATCACACATAGGTGGTCTATATTGTACTTTTAGGTGATATACTGTTTTGTATGCTAATGTTAATGATATTCAGTGTTTGCTGCCTCATGGAAAAAAAATATGAAATTATATAACATGTTTTTGGCACAAGCTTATTAGCAATTTACAGAGTTTTGTGGCTTCTTTCAACTAGTAATTATCTAACTAGAATAGTCAGACTATATCACAAATGCATATCTCCTATCTGTCAAACACACAGACATGTAAACTGTCACATACACAGACAACCACAGGATCACACACACAGACATGTAAACTGTTATATACACAGACAAGCACAGACTCACACATACACAAACACACACAAGACAGGGGTTTCTGGGGACAAGGAAATCCCCTCTGGGTGCGCGCCTCTAGCTAAAGACAATAGTCATGAATTACTTACAGACTTCTGTAGTCCCTGCCTTTACCACTTCAGCAAGAACTAAAAGTCATATGGTTTTGACCAATATTCACAACATGACGGTCACACACATCAATGCGCAGATATCAGTTTGACATGACGGGGCACATTATTCCCTCACATAAGAGGGTCCAGCTAGCTCTTTCCATATCCAGCAGTGGAAATTGCAACCCACGCCTCCTCCACTGTCATAGGGTGGGATTTTGCTGGCTGGATCATTCTGGAAAGTTCTTGGCAGGCCTCTTATTCAACCTCGTCCTGACTGTCACTCACAAGGTGTTTTTTGTGCGTCTCCCTTTGGTCTCAGAGCCAAGAAGAGACTAGCTTGTTTCTCCTGCCCGCCCTGTCTGGAATATAATTTGGGTTTTTGATGGAGCTCCTTCCACTTCAGTCCATTGAATGAAAATATTTTCTGAAATCTGCCACTCCACTTCGTCCTAATGCTGTACATTATCATAGATATTACAAATCACCTTTGATGTCTGTGACCTTCTTTTTTTTAAGCTCCCTGTGACTTCTACTCTCCATATAATTTGCAGTGTGCATTTGTGTGTGTGTGTGTTTGTGTGTGTGGGGGGGGGGGGGAGGGGGACATTATCCTATATAAAGAGAGAGTCACCATCAATATACAGTGCAGCATATCCATTATCACTGTATTGAGGAACTCTTAATGATTAAACAGTGTAGTATGTTCATTATCAGTTTAAATATTATTAATATTTATTTATATAGAACCAACATATTATGCAGAGCTTTATAGAGAATATTTAATCAGTCACATCATCCCTTGCCCTTAGGAAGCTTAGTCTAAATTATCTACCAAACAAACACACATATAGACTAGGATCAATTTTTTCAGAGACCAATGTATCTACCAGTATGGTTTTGAAAGCACCCAGAAGAAATCCCATACAAACATAGGGAGAACATACAAATTTCACACAGGTAGTGCCCCAGTCGGAAAAGAACCATTGCCCCAGCGCCGTGAGGTAGAAATGCTAACCACTGTGCCACTATGCAGCCCTATATGAGGTACCCATACTGTAAATTATATGCATAGTAAAAGTCACCAAAGAGTTCTAGAACCATTTAAAAGCACAAAAACTTTAGGCGGAGTTCTATTTCAAAGGGCACAGATATCCAAGGTGTCTTCTAATATCAATAATAATTTATTGTAGGGATACATTATTACTTACAATATACAGGTTTAACTAATGTATACTGAAGGGATGATGTCAGAACGCACACATTATAAGTGATGATATCAAAACTTCATGTATACATTTATACAACTATCACTTTATGGGTCACCAAGGAGCTCAAGGACTATATAAATGAATGAGGCTCAGAGCCGGATTTAGACCTCATGGGGCCCTAGGCAAGATACTGGTTTGGGGCCCCCTCCCTGAAAAAATCCATAGCACTATAGTTTTTTAGCATAACATATACCCCTATTCAGGGGCTGGCTGGCAGACTTTAGCCCGGGGGGGCAAGCATATAGCACTGGCCCATAAGTAGCGTCCCATTTTTAAAGGGTGGTCTCACCGCCGGCCCTGGGAGGGGCCTCTGGGGACCGCTGGGCCCTAGGCAATTGCCTAGGTTGCCTAGTGGTAAATCCGGCCCTGATGAGGCTGCAGGCTTTTGTACAGGTCACGGAGCTTCGATCCTTATATCCGTGTCATACAGGAAACAGGCAGCTGTGAAAGACGTTGCCAAGATATTATACAGCTGATTATGCACTTATTCTGATGATAGATATATTATACATATATTAGAGCCACTTTTTCATTATAAATAGTTTATATTTACTGAGTCTATTGACTGGCTAAGGGACCTTTTTATGAGGTTTAAATCCCTCGAAAACTGCAGATTTACAGTAACAAAGGTATTTATTAGAGGATTCCAGCAGATATCAGAGAAACCTGCTGTGGTCCCAGCCTCTTCGATCACAAACGCAGTCCTTGTAGGTGTCTATGGGGACTGCAAAAATAGAACCGCTGTCCCAGCCAATCAATGTTACTAAATTGCCTTGTTAAGTCATTTCTTATAATTGCCGAAAACTTATAAGCAATGTGAGCAATATGTGATGGGTCATAAATAGGCCCCTATAGGTGAAGCACAATATATCTACTGTATAAATGTTCACTTTAACGATCAGTACATGTCAGTTTGTTCTTTATGCCACTAGAGGGCATGTGTTCCTCAGTAGAGAACATTCTTAAGCCTAGGAGGCTTATTAACAGGATCAATAGACCTCGCTACTATTGGAAAACCCTTTAGCTTCTTCTGAGAGCATCATGCTGTAGACTGGACAGAGCTGGTTGGCTCAGTTTTAGGTGTTGTTGATTATTTCAGTGATCCTTCAAAACTGGTGCCAGAGATGACGTGGATGAGCTAGACAAACCTGCCTCCAACCATCAATAAGAATATTAACAGCAGCACAGGAGTATTTCAACTCAGACAACTGCTGTGTTTCCATGTGTAGCACAGAGCAATGATGTCAGGCTCCTTTCAAACTGGTTGTGGTGTCAATCACATTACTATGAAATGAAGTCCATACACCATACTTGCCAACTCTCCCGGAATGTACAGGAGACTCCCGCATTTTGGGTGAGTCTCACGGACTCCAGGGTGAGTATGGCAATCTCCCGAATCTGCCCACTTCCTAGTGAAGTGGGCAGAATTTGGTCCAAAATGCTGCAATTCTCCGGGAATCGCGGCATTTGGCCCCGCTCCCCCCGGTGTAAAATGATGCGCTTGCGTCATTACGTCACCGGGGGCGGGTCCAAAATAATGCGATTTTTGGCGCCCCGTCCCCCTCATGCCCACCTCCCCCGGCAGGCTCCCAGAAGCCAACTTTATAAAGTTGGTAAGTTTGTCATACACCAAACATGTTTTATGCAGTCCCCTACCCATGTCTGATATTTTACATTACTAAAATCATTGTTTTGTTTTTTGTTCCTTGCATCCTCTTTCAGTGGTACTTTGAGTACTACAAAAGAAAAAGATCCCAGTGCCCCCCTGACCATTTAAGCTGCCCTTCTCTGTAGGGAGCGGCTGTAGTGCTAATGGGTAGTACTGTTTTTGCTGATTAGCCCAGTGCTTCCACTGCAGTATATAAACTAAGAAAAAAAAATCATTAAAAACCATAGAAATAAAATAATACTTTATCTATTATTTTATGTCTATGGTTTTTAATGAAAACATTTTTCTTAATTTATATACTAGTGGAAGCGCTGGGCTAATCAGAAAAAGAGGGTGATCCCTACAGTACTACCCATAAGCCATACATAATTATTCATGATTGGTGCACCATGTATATTGCACACTTGTGGTACTATAAGTGCCAGCATGTGTTTGGATCTATGTACGTACTGGCAGTTGTAGTGCCACAAGTGTGCCCCTTTAATCAATAAATAATTATTGCCCTCATAATATAGACACTGGTGCTCCCTTTTATGTTTTGATGACAAGATAGCTCAAACAGCATACTGATTTAGTTATCTAGCCTACCAGCAGCAGCTCTAAAGAAAAATTGCCTTTTTTTCTAGAGTTTTTTTTGGTGATTTCAGTGTTTTTGAAGCACCACACATCACCGGTGATTTGAGTTCTGTCCCTACAAACCACTGGATACATCTGTAGCTTGATACTGAAAGAGTTAATTGGATTGCTCAAAAGAAAATATTGCTTAGGCCATACTACAGCCCACCTGTGTGTGTTTACTTGTCTCTCCGGCCGTATTGGTGCACCTTATTTGATTAATGACCACTTAAGAAATATTGCTAACAATATATTTCTCCCAAAGTCTCTTTCGTGGGTGAAATATATTACACACCCTCCCGCAAAGCAGGGAATGTAGAAACACCCATCCACCATTTTATCTCATGTAAATAATCTCATCCCCAAAATGTAACCCATACTTGCCAACTCTCCCGGAATGTCCGGGAGACTCCCGCATTTTGCGAGAGTCTCCC
Source organism: Mixophyes fleayi (assembly GCF_038048845.1). Taxonomy (NCBI): domain Eukaryota; kingdom Metazoa; phylum Chordata; class Amphibia; order Anura; family Limnodynastidae; genus Mixophyes; species Mixophyes fleayi. The sequence continues at coordinate 52,508,598 of NC_134405.1, read as the reverse complement.
GGACTCCCGGGCGAGTGTGGCAATCTCCCGAATTCTGCCCACTTCACTAGGAAGTGCCCACTTCCTAGTGAAGTGGGCAGAATTAGATCCCAAACGCCGCGATTCCCGATGAATCGCGGCGTTTAGCTCCGCCCCCCGCTGTCAAATGACGCAATTTGCGTCATGACGTCACAGGGGGCGGGGCCGAAATGACGCGATTTTGGCCGCCCCGCCCCCTCACGCCCCCCTCCACTGGCTGGCTCCCGGAAGAGAGCTGAAGAAAGTAGGTAAGTATGATGTAACCTCGTTCTACACTTCACTGCAAAAACCTCGTCCACACATCTCCCCATAGTTGCCACCATCTTGGCAACTAAATCCATGCATTTCACCCCCAAAACTAGATAAACTTGCACTATTGTAGGTATTTTACAATACAAAAGAGCATTCATGCTGAGGTTCTGCACAGAGACACCCAATGCATCCTAATAAATCAATGATGATCTTATACAGAGAGACCCCAGGGCAAATCCCATTTCTCAACTACCCTTGTTATCCACATATAGGAAAGTTCCCATGATGGTGATGTCATACATAAACTGGGTGCAAGCTTTGGAGTTGATAAATATGATTGATGGATCTTTGTTCCGGGCGCATCTATGTGCTAGACTGAAAGTGGGCAACACAGAGTACGGAAACACAGGTGTGCAGACACATACAGGGCATCTCTGCATTTAAAATCAGGCCCTTTGCATTTAGGTGAAGTTCTACAAAATCTAGTACACACTATCTGACCCTTCACCATATGTTTCTGCAACGAATCACTGTGGTTTCCTTAGCTGGGATCTCTACTCTTCACCACTAGATGTAACTTGTGATAAAGGCTGGGGTGAGGTACATTCACAGAACGTAATGGAAATATATTATTGTAGAAAACCTCAAAATTAACAGTTTAATTACAGAAGAAACCAGATTCCAGGTCCAGAGCAAATGTACACCTCAGTTTCCAAAGCTGTTTTATCTCAGAAATAACTTTTCCATTAATTACTCTAATGAAGAGAGAGAGAGGAGGGAGAGGGAGAGAGTGAGAGAGGAGGGAGATTGAAAGAGAGAGGAGGAAGAGAGAGGAGGGAAGACAAGAGAGAGGAGAGAGGGAGTGAGAGAAAGGAGTGAGAGAGAGAGGAAGCAGAGGCGGGCTGGACCGGGGGGGCAGGGGGGCAGCGGCCACCCGGGCTGCTCAGTCTAACGGCTGTTCGGGCCGGCCGCCTCCCCCCATCAGCCCCCGTGGATGAAATAATTTATCAATAGCACCGGCGGCCGCATCCGATGCGGCCGCATCAGCACACAGGCGGCCGCATCACGTGACACACGATGCGGCCGCCTGTGCGCCCCCCGGGCCGAAACCTGCCAGTCCGCGCCTGGGAGGAATATAGAGGAGAGCGTGAGGGAGATAGGAGATTGGAGAGAGAGAGTGGAGGGAGAGGAGGGAGTGAAAGAGGGAGGGAGAGAGAGAGAGGGCGAGAAGAGAGAGGAGAGAGGAAGAGAGAGAGGAAGAGAGAGAAGGGGAAGAGAGAGGAGGAGGAGAGAGAGCACTCACCAGTTTAGCACGAGTTGATTTTATTACATCAAGTAAAACAAGCAGATGATCACTTGTTTCACTACATAGAATAACCAGGGTGATGTCTGACGATAGTCACCAAGTGTGTCTTAAAAGTTGCAATAAAACATTTCCTTGTTACAGGACCCATGAGTGAGCCCTATAATATTATAACTCTCTCTCTCTCTCTGTATATGTATATTTTATGTATGTATATATATATATATATATATATATATATATATATATATATATATCTATCTATATCACACGCACACCATTACACCAACAGGGACTGTTATGACATTTTATTTTAATACATATACTTTAATATGGCGTTAGTCCCACTTTTGCAGAAATATCAGCTTCCACTCTTCTTGGAAGGCTTTCCAGAAGATGCTGGAGTGTTTCTATGAGAATTTGTGCCCATTCATGAGCATTTATGAGGTCCTGATGAAGTCTATATGACGAAACGCGTTGAGGCTGTTCTCCATTAACTACTCCTGGTATGCGTAAGGTTGTACTGTCTACCTGGTCCCTGAAAAGTTACCCCATTGAGAACTTCTGTGCGGAGCCCATTGGTGTCTACTTCCTATATATCCCAGTGATCTACAATGTGTAGCAGTACCCTATGTCCACAGGATTACAGATAAGCTTTTATACCTTTTTTACATTGTGAGTGTGTTTTTTTTTATGATACATGCTGAATGTTAACATTGTTTATTCCTTGATCGGAGTACCATCCGAAAATTGAGAGGGAGGCTGCCTTCTCTTATGAAGAAAAGTGTATACTAAAATTGGTTATTCATATTATTATTGACTCACCTATTTCGTGTTTGAGCGCCAGTATTTATTACATTTATTGTTACATATATATATATATATATATACATATACACACACACACACACATATATATTTCTGTACTGTCAGCACCTACTGACGGTTGGTAGGCACATGCCAGGTGTGCCCTGGCTGTCTATCACATTCTGCTGGTTTAGACTTCTCAGTGGTACTGAAAGGTGAGGAAGTTCAGATGAGACATCCTGTGTACTGTGGTTTGCACTGACTTCAGAGCGGAAGCTTCACTTTATAAGAGTTCATTGGGCTGTAATAGTAATAATCGGTGTAATTGCATCTTGATTTAATCACTTTGTGACCTGGGTTAATAATGCTGTACTGCATACCTGTGTACACCCTAGGCTGCATTAACATACACAATTGTATAATGTCAATCAGTTTTCCCTAAATATCACTATACCAAGATAATATATACAATGATAATATATATCCCTGCACACAGATAAAGATCATGATGCACTGTATAATTACTATGAGTATTTCTATACACTGATAATGAACATGCCGCAATACCATTATGATACAAATCTATATACACTAAAAATAAACGTGCTGAATTGTATCATTATGATAAGTACAGAATTGTATCATTATGATAAGTACAGCACTGGCGTCATGTGTGTGTGTGTGTGTGTGTGTGTGTGTATGTATGTGTGTGTTAGGGAATCTAGACCTTAAGTTCAAAAGGGGTAGGGACCGATGTGAGTGAGTTCTCTGTACAGCGCTGCGGAATCAGTGGCGCTATATAAATAAATGGTGATGATGACTATCTGTATGCACTAATAGTGAACATGCCGTACTGTAGAAAATGATTAAGTATCAGTATCCACTGATACTGAACACACTGTCTATGTTCGGTCACCTTGGCTTGTCCTGCACCCCTTGTGTGGTGGCTCTGCTTCCTCCCACCTCCTGTGGGTGTTTCTGGCGTGCGCTTCATCGCCACCATCTTGCCTCATATACTGGAGATGCTCCTGCAGAGCTGCCTTCTTGGATCTCTGGCTCCCTACCAGACCAGCAGTGTTCACCATCCTGAGACACAGAGGCACCATCCAGGCCTCGATATACTAGACCCATGCACAATCCAGGCCTGCTCAAATGCAGGCCTCTGTACCATCTAGCCGCCACAATGGACCCCTAGATCATCTAGGATTCTGCTCCATCTAGACCCCGCACTAGACCATCTGCACCATCTAGGCCCCACACAGTCCCCCTACCCCATCCAGGCCTCAAACATCTACGCTTCTGCTGCATCTAGGCCATGCACCGGACCCCTGCACTACCCAGGCCTCCAAACAGGCCTCTGCACTATCTAGGCCTCGAAATGGACCCTTATACCATCCAAGACTCCACCAACTAGGCATCTGCACAATCTAGGCCCCATACAGTCCCCCTACCCTATCCAGGTCTAAACCATCTATGCATATGGTTCATCTAGTCTCTGCACTAGACCCCTGTACAATCTAGGCCCAAGCTTCATCTATTACTAGATCCTAGCATCCAGATAAGGCTTAAAGACACCACCCACTACACCTGTACAATCTATACATCATATACCTTGGATGTCTAAGCCTGGAACTATGTTTACCAGATCTCACCATATTCTCCCTCCCAGTAGAACAAGATCCTCATGTGTGAAACCCCCCCTAGATTGTAAACTTGCAATAGCAGGGTCATCTCTACCCTCTGTGTCAGGTCTGTGTCTCATCAGTATTTTAAGTAATCCTGTTCCCCTATTATCTAAATGCATAACTTGAGCACAGTCAAGCTGGATGCCCATCCTTTAAGCCCTGTATCACGTCTGTCTTTTCCAATATTGTAGGTAATCTGTCCATAATGTTCCTCCAGGCATAACCTGAGTGCATCCAAGATGGCTGCCTCCCCTATACTTGCCTTGTACCCAGGGCCGGACTGGGGCTAAAAATCAGCCCTGGCATTTAAAGCACACAGGCCCACCTCTTGTAGGCTCCATGCACTATATTGTTGCACACTGATGCTGGCGCAGTGTGTGTTGCTGGTGCAGTACAACATGATGTAGTATGAGTGTGTGTGTGGGGGGGTATTTATTTCTCCTAATGACCCTCAACATTACATTGTTAGCACCTATATTACATCAATAAATACCATGACATTACATTATTAGTACCCAAATTACAGTAATAAATACCCCCCCACACACACTCCTACTACATCGATACCCACCCACATCACAGCAACCAGCATTACCCCCCTTCCCCACATTACAGCAACCAGCATCACCCCCATATTACAGCAATCAGCATCATCCCCCACATTACAGTATCCAGCATCACCCCCATTCCAGCAACCAGCATCACCCCCACATTACAGCAACCGGCATCAACACACACACACACACACATTGCAGCAACCAGCATCACCCCCACATTCCAGCAACCAGCATCACCCCCACATTACAGCAACCGGCATCACTCCCCCCCCCCCCCCCCCACACACACACATTGCAGCAACCAACATCACCCCCACATTCCAGCAACCAGCATCACCCCCCACATTACAGCAACTGACATCATCCTCACATTACAGCAATACCCTATCATACTTATTAGCAATACTAAGCCCCAAACACACTACAACATTTCCACCACCACGCCACCCCATACTACAGCAATACCACCAATAATACAGGCGCCACTGTAGGAAACCAATGTTTTGCTTTTTTCAAATCTCCCACAAAATAGCAACAACAGAATACTTACACACATAGGGCCTGAGTCATTAAGGCAAAAAAGGAGTAAATGTTCTCTGGGACAAACCATGTAACAATGCAAGGGGTGCAAATTAGTTTATTATTTTGCACATAAGTTAAATACTGGCTGTTTTTTCACCTAGCACACAAATACTTATTAGCTTTTTTACTACACTGAAATTTAAAGTTGATCTAGTTCATGCCCTACCCCAACTATAAATATGTTCCCACATTTTAAATTTACCTCCCCTTCCAATGCAACATGGTTTTGCCCAGGTGCAAATGTTACTCCTTTTTTATGCTTTGCTCTCCTTAATGACTCAGGCCCATATTATTATTATTATTATTATTATCCTTTATTTGTTAGGCGCCACAAGATTTCCGCAGCGCCGTACACAGTACAAACAGTAGACTATACAGGGTGAAACAGTACAGAACAATAAACAAAAATACCAATACTTCAGAAACTCCAGGCAGGCTGCTGCAATAAGCATGGAGCAGAAGAACAGGTGAGGAGACAGGAGGGAAGAGGGCCCTGCTCATGTGAGCTTACATCCTAAGGGAGGGTTAAACAGACCAGGCACAAGAGGAGCCAGTTGAGGGAATGGGAGAGAGGGGAGAATGAGCGGAGGAGATAGGGGTTAAGTGGATGGTTGGTAGGCTTTGAGAAAGAGGTGAGTTTTGAGTGCACGTTTGAAGAAGCACAGAGTGGGAGAGAGGCGGATGGAGCAAGGGAGGTCATTCCAGTGAAGGGGGGCTGCACGGGAAAAGTCCTGGATTCTGGAATGGGAAGAGGTGATCAGAGTGGAGGAGAGGCGACGGTCATTGGCCGAGCGCAGGGAGCGGGCGGGAGTGTGAATGGAGAGGAGTTTGGAGATATAAGGGGCAGTAGAGTGGGAGAGCGCCTTGTAAGTGGTGGTGAGGAGTTTGAAAAGAATTCTGTAGGGGAAGGGGAGCCAGTGAAGGGCAAGGCAGAGAGGAGAGGCAGAGGAGGAGTGGCGTGAGAGGTAGATGAGTCTTGCGGCCGCGTTGAGAATAGAGCGGAGGGGGGAGAGACGAGAGTGGGGGAGGCCGGTGAGGAGGAGGTTGCAGTAATCCAGGCGGGAGATGATGAGTGCGTGTATGATGGTTTTGGTGGCCTCCTGAGAAAGAAAGGGACGGATGCGGGCGATGTTGCGAAGTTGGAAGCGACAGGCTTGGGCAAGGGAATGAATGTGGGGGCAAAAGAGAGAGAGGAGTCAAGGGTGACACCCAAGCAGCGGAGTTGGGTGACGGAGGAGATGGTAGTGTTGTTAACGACAATGGAGAGGTCATGGTGGGATGGATGGTTGGGAGGAGGAAAGACAATGAGTTCAGTTTTGGAAATGTTGATTTTGAGAAAGTGCTCCGACATCCAGGAGGAGATGGCGGAGAGGCAGTCAGATACCTGAGCGAGGAGGGTGGGGGAAAGATCAGGTGAAGAGATGTAGAGTTGGATGTCGTCAGCATAGAGGTGATACTGAAGACCAAAGGAGGAGATGAGAGCACCAAGTGAGGAAGTATAGAGCGAGAAGAGTAAAGGACCGAGAACAGAGCCCTGCGGGACTCCAACAGGGAGAGGGTGGGGGGAGGAGGAGGAGCCAGATGTTGATACAGAGAAGGAGCGGTTAGCAAGGTATGAGGTGAACCAGGCAAGGACAGATCCAGAGAGGCCAAGAGAGAGAAGGGTTTGCAGCAGGAGGGGGTGGTCCACTGTGTCAAAGGCTGCGGAGAGGTCGAGGAGAATAAGTATAGAGAAGTGACCCTTGGACTTGGCCGTTAGGAGATCATTAGTAACCTTGGCCAGGGCAGTTTCGGTGGAGTGGAGGGGACGGTAGCCGGATTGTAGAGGGTCAAGGAGGGAATAGTCAGAGAGATGTTTGGCGAGGCGGCTGCAGACAATCCGCTCGAGAAGTTTGGAGGCGAAGGGGAGTAGTGAGACAGGGCGATAGTTAGCAAGAGAGGTGGGGTCGAGATTGGGTTTTTTCAAGATAGGGGAGATAAGAGCGTGTTTAAAAGAGGAGGGGACAAAGCCAGAGGAGAGTGATAAGTTGAAGAGGTGAGCGAGGTAAGAACAGGCAGTGGGAGAGAGAGAGTGAAGGAGGTGAGAGGGGATGGGGTCGAGAGGACAGGTAGAGGGTGGGGAGGAGAGAATAAGGGAGCGGACTTCTTCACCTGTAGTGGGGCAAAAGGAGCACCAGAGTTGGTTGTTGGGGGGAGGTGAAGCAAATGAGGGTGGTGGGGGAAGGGTAGGAGGAGGTGTTCAGTCTGATGGCCTCAATTTTGGACGAGAAAAAGGTGGCGAAGTCAGAAGCGGAGAGGGAGGGCGGGACAGAGGGGGGGGGAGAGAGAAGGGAGTTAAAGGTTTTAAAGAGGCGGCGGGGATGGGAGGACTGAGAAGAAATGAGGGACTTAAAGAAGGTTTGTTTAGCGAGGGAGAGGGCAGAGCAGAAAGAGGAGAGGATGAATTTGAAGTGAAGGAAGTCAGCCAGGGAACGAGATTTTCTCCAGAGGCGTTCGGCAGTGCGAGAGCACTTTTGGAGGAAGCGGGTGAGTTTGGAGTGCCATGGTTGGGGGATAAGGCGGCGTCGGCGGATAGAGGAGGCCGGGGCGACCGCGTCAAGGGCAGTAGTGAGGGAGAGGTTATAGAGAGAGGACGCCTGGTCGGGACAGGCGAGAGAGGGAAGGGGTGATAGGAGAGTTTCAATGGAGGAGGAGAAAGAGGTAGGGTCGATAGCGTCCAGGTTGCGCCTAGTGAGGGTGGCCTTAGGCGGGGTGGGAGAAGGGGAGGAGGAGAGAGTGAAGGAGAGGAGATGGTGGTCAGACAGTGGGAAGGGAGAGTTGGAGAAGTCAGAGAGATCACAGAGGTGAGAGAAAACAAGGTCGAGGGAGTGACCAAGACAGTGGGTGGGGGAGGAGGTCCACTGAGTAAGGCCAAGAGAGGAGGAAAGAGCGAGAAGTTTGATGGTGGCGGGGTCAGAACAGTTGTCGATGGGGACATATAGTTAACAGGTACCCTTTTCCCTCAATTAAATAGTAATGGCAGAATTTTCATGAATCATTCCACATGAAGTAAAACTCTAACAAATATATCAGAAAAAACATAACTATTGAATGATCATTTGAACCCACGCGGCCGCATTAAAAGTATTTCCAACTACAGAAAAATGTCAGAGAAAAATATTTTTATATACTACTGTAACTGGTTATGCGTCCTTTCTATTCATTTTAAATAACACAGTATATTAATTAAGGGGGATAGAGGAGGTGGGTGAGAGATAATTGGATGTGATCCATCAGTTTGATTAGATAGGAAACATTTAGATTATTTACCTGGAGACATCTACCCCCTTGACTTACAGGCAGGGCTGAAAAGAGGAATTTTGGCACCCAGTACAGCAACTTCTTTGGGCCCCCGTCATATTCAACAATGAGAGACTTGCCTTTGGCAGAAGTTCATATTATGCCACACTGTAGTGCCCCCAGGTCATATTATGCCACATAATATTACCCTCAATTCATATTTAGCCATGCAATAGTGCCCACAAATCATATACCATACAGTATTATGCCACAATAGAGCCCCAAATAACATTAAGCCATACAGTAGTGCCCCCAAATAACATTATGCCATACAGTATTGCCCAGACAAAAAACTCATTCACAAATAAAAATTGGTACAGCATATCAGATACTAGAGTGTGAGTCCCAGGAGCAGCTTAATACACCATTTACAATGCAAGCAAAAATAGATATATTGACACAATCACAGATAAAATTTATGACAAGCAGTGTTTTTTCCTCTTAATTAAAAGTCTCTGTACAGATAAATATGCAAGAAAATTACAGCGCAATAACGAGCAATGCATAGTGTTTTAAACATCATTGGATACACAGTAGTGCCCCCAGTTCAACAAAGGATGGTTAAAAACACATTGCACATGAGAAAATATATGAACTTACCTGATTATGGCATCCTGTGTTCTGTATTCCTACTGGGCACGCTGGGCAATGAGGGATCTGCAGCTGTCAGCTCACACAGCCAGTCGGGAGCAGGGACCGAGGGCAGTGGTCAAAGTGGAAATTTAGAAGTGGGGGTATGGAAAATATAAGTGAATGGAGTATGAAGGCTTGATTTTTTATTTTCTTTTAACACTTGTCCCCTCTGTGCATTCCCATTCTTCATTACTACTTTTGTTTTATGATGGCTGCTTGCCTGACATTCCCATTCTTAAGATGTCTCTCCCTTTACACTTTCTTTTACCTATGCCCCTGCACCATCTTCTCCTTTGTCCCTCTCACTTTTCTTCCTGCACCCCCTTCCCCCCTGGCTATCACCCCTCTTCCTGCACCCCCTTCCCCCCTGGCTCTCTCACCCCTATTCCAGTACCCCCTTCACTCCAGGCTCTCTCACCGATCTTCCAGCACCCCCTTTACCTCTGGCTCTCTCACCCGTCTTCCAGCACCCCCTTCCCCCCTGGCTCTCTCACCCCTCTTCCAGCAACCCCTTCCCCCCTGGCTCTCTCACCCCTCTTCCAGCACCCCCTTCCCTCCTAGCTCTCATCCCTCTTCCAACACTCCCTTCCCCCCTGGCTCTCACCCTCTTCCAGCACCCCCTTCCTCCATGGTTCTCACCCTCTTCCTTCCCCCCTGGCTCTCACCCTCTTCCAGCACCCCCTTCCTCCATGGTTCTCACCCTCTTCCTTCCCACATGGCTCTCACCCTCTTCCAGCACCCCCTTCCTCCAAGGTTCTCACCCTCTTCCTTCCCCCCTTGCCCGCACCCTTTTCCTTCCCCCCTTGCTCTCACCCTCTTCCAGCACCCCCTTCCTCCATGGTTCTCACCCTCTTCCTTCCCCCATGGCTCTCACCCTCTTCCAGCACCCCCTTCCTCCCAAGGTTCTCACCCTCTTCCTTCCCCCCTTGCCCTCACCCTTTTCCTTCCCCCCTTGCTCTCACCCTCTTCCAGCACCCCCTTCCTCCATGGTTCTCACCCTCTACCTTCCCCCCTGGCTCTCACCCTCTTCCAGTTTTCCAGCACCCCCCTTCCTCCATGGTTCTCACCCTCTTCCTTCCCCCTTGCTCTCACCCTCTTCCAGCACCCTTTTCTCCATGGTTCTCACCCTCTACCTTCCCCCCTGGCTCTCACCCTCTTCCAGCACCCTCTTCCTCCATGGTTCTTACCCTCTTCCTTCCCCCCTTGCTCTCACCCTCTTCCAGCACCCCCTTCCTCCATGGTTCTCACCCTCTTCCTTCCCCCCTTGCTCTCACCCTCTTCCAGAACCCCTTCCTCCATGGTTCTCACCCTCTACATTCCCCCCTGGCTCTCACCCTCTTCCAGTCTTCCAGCACCCCCTTCCTCCATGGTTCTCACCCTCTACCTTCCCCCCTTGCTCTCACCCTCTTCCAGCACCCCCTTCCCCCATGGTTCTTACTCTCTTCCTTCCCCCCTTGCTCTCACCCTCTTCCAGAACCCCTTCCTCCATGGTTCTCACTCTCTACCTTCCCCCCTGGCTCTCACCCTCTTCCAGTCTTCCAGCACCCCCTTCCTCCATGGTTCTCACCCTCTTCCTTCCCCCCTTGCTCTCACCCTCTTCCAGCACCCCCTTCCTTCATGGTTCTCACCCTCTTCCAGCACCAGCTCCCCCCCTGGCTCTCCCACACTGGTAAAAACCCTGCCCCCCGTCCCCGCGCGAGAATCGCGGTCGTCCCCCCCGTGTGAAAATCTGCATACCCCCTGCAAAAGTCACGGCACCCCCGCGACTCCCGTGCAAAAATTCGAGCACCCCCCCCTCCCCGCAGGCCTCTCCCTGGTCAGAAAAATAAATAAAAACTGTAAAAACTGTGTCCACATTGCAGGGAACAGTGCACAAGATAAGGGGGAGGGAGAAGATGAGCCCTCGTCCGTCGCACAGCAGAGGTGCAGGAATCCAAGAAGTGTCGGCCGGCCCATCTAGACATCGGCCCTTCTGGCATTTGCCAGAAGTGCCAGATGGCCAGTCCGGCCCTGCTTGTACCTAATAATATATATGTCTTTGTTTTATGTCTTTTGCTTCATATCAGATGTTCTATTATGCTTATTGTATCATTTATTCTTCATATGTCAAGTGTAAAGTGCTTTGAGTCTTAATTGGGAGAAAGGTGTTAAATAAATACAACTATTATTATTATTGTTATTATTAGGGATATCTCTATACAGAAATAATGAACACACTGCACTGTATAATGATGCTGAGTATCTCTATACACTGGTACACATTTTGACCTGTATCAAATACCAAAAGGACACTCTCCTAAAGATGGGAGATGTGGCATTGTCTGCCTGAGGAAGTAATACACTGAGGAAGTAATACACTTTTAGCATTTTATTTTTAATAGAGCTTTAGTTAAACGTCATGTATGAAAATGTAGGTTTTATGGTATAGTGATCCTGTAACAGTGATAAGTACACAGAGCTCCCCCTCCCCAATCAGTGGCAGCATCATAGGCCTCACTGAGATTTAGGATGGTGGAAATGTACACCAGGACAAACCATATTGTGATGCGAGGGGTTCAAATGCAATCTTTTATTTGCATGCTGGTAAAAACTACTTTCTTTTGCATACAGCACACCAATACTACACAGCTTTAATTTTAGTTTGTAATAGAGATGAGCTCCCTCCCATCTGCTTTTACACCTTTGAGAGTGGGTCACCATCCAAATAACATCCAGCATGTTGCAGGCTAAGAATTACAAACATTGGAGTATTGGGAATATATTGCATAGTACTGTTCTCACTGTTCCATGCTGGTGGGATCACCCGGCCTGGACTAGGACCAAGAAGCAGACCTGGCATACAATGCACATCAGCCCACATACAGGTACAAGCCAGAAGCCAAATTTAATATGTCACAGAGCGCTTCATCATTCACCAGACAGCTCCTGATTGGGTACATCTGTTTTGATCAGAGCCAACCTAGTAAAGTAATAGGGAGAGAATACAGAACATGCAGTGGCTGAAGCCTTCAATTATTTCATTAAAAGTAAGGCTGGGAGGTTGAGCATCCCTGTTTAAGAAACATATGGGGAGACCCATTCAGTCCACAAATACTCTAGTGGGGCTTCTGACAAATACATCAGTTACCAGTCCAAGCTCACTGGTTGTCCACACGGGAAGATTACGGTGATAGTGTACTGGTGTGGAATGAGATTCTACGGCACTCTATGGGTACAGCAACTTTCCTGAATGGTACCTGACCACAAATCCCAAAATCCAATGGAGTGTTTTGCACAGCTCTTCCTGCTGGGGCCTCGGACCAATACCTCTCTAGGTGTGACATCAGAAGGAAGCAGCAGAAATTTACAGTGAGCTTCTAAATCTATTGGCTATATACTGTAGATTACAGAAGAAAATAGCAGGAGAGCAGCAAGTGCTGCAGTGGGCACCGTGTGGTAAGTTTTGTAACCACAGAGACTGACTGGAAGGGTTAGTAGTCAACCTTCATACAATGGATGATGGGGTCACTACCCTCTCTAGGACCTCAGTGCGGTGGGTCACTCCCTGTGCTGGGAGTAGATCCATACCTCCTTTCCACAAGTCATGGAATAGTTACAAGAACGTTCACGAAAGAAGGTAAATGCCTAGTTCATGTGAATGAGCAGGCAGCCGCACTGTATGATATAAGATAAGAATCTTTTGGGAACATGTAAGACTTTATCAAAGGGCAACAATTACACTAAAGCAATGACATCTTATCATATCCAAGGATACTGCCGGTGAGCAGATGCATTTAGATGCGCAGCTTCGTCAAAGCCTTGGAAGAGTGTGACAGCACTGGCCCGGTAGAAAGCTATTGGTCCGTTCAGTCACTTTGCTCTGCCTATATTGTAGCTCAGCTGAAGCCCAATCTACCCACTATCCACTCGATGCCCTTCATGACATGACGTGCATTAAAACTGATAAGGTTAATTAGACCTGGTACATGCATAGTTAGATTGTAGATTGTAGACAATAACATACCTCCAAACATGTGGGTAGACGGCCTTGGGACATGGCATGTGGTTACAGCATGATGGGGACATGGCCACATCTCGGCCTAGAACCACTCCCCTTTCATTCAAAACCTTCATTACACACAGCACCCATTCATCGCTGCTCTGCCATGCAGTGAACAGGCACTACCTCGTACCTCCCTAATTTCCCACCGATCAGGACAAAGTTGTCCCAATCGGGATGGCAGGACAAAGCCCTCAAATCGAGACTGTCCATCCTAAATCGAGAGGCATGCAATAACATCTCGTATAAACAAGGTAAGCAGATTACAGCTGCTGCTCGCTACAGCCAGCCATAAGTTTGTGGACATGGTTTACCTAGTCTCACAGTGTGATTGCTTGCATTCAGAAGGGAATAAACTTGTATGAAATGCAAATAAATAGCATTTCATACAAACTCATAATTGATTCCTCTGTTTACCTGCAATTTACATCTAAATACACTGGAATCAGCCATTTTTCTTTCAATGCAGACCATGTAGGCAGGTAGGCAGCTGCTGCTCCTGCAATGTGTGGGGTGGTGCAGAGGGGCTTCCACTCTGAATTAAGGGATGTGGCAGGGAAAGCCCTTGTAAGCAGCCTGTCTACCTCCACTCACAAGATGTGGGGGGCACCATGGCTGTCGCCATTTGCTCCAGCCCCAGCCCCCCCCCCCCAAGTATGCATCTTCCAGAGAGGCAGACGTCCAGCTCCCTGCAGCATTGCTGACATAACTAAATACTGCATGACGGTGTCAATGGAGAGGTGATGAAAGGAGCCAGCAAGAAGGGGGTAGCTGGAGAGAACAGGGGGTGGGAGGGTAGCTGGAGAGAACAGGTGGTGGGGGGGGGGGGGGTGACTGGAGAGAACGGGGGGGGGGGGGTGACTGGAGAGAACAGGAGGTGGGAGAGTGACTGGAGAGAACAGGGGGTGGGGGGGTAGCTGGAGAGAACAAGGGGTGGTGGGGTGACTGGAGAGAACAGGGGGTGGGAGAGTGACTGGAGAGAACAGGAGGTGTGGGGGTATCTGGAGAGAACAGGGGGTGGGAGGGTGACTGGAGAGAACAGGGGGTGGTGAGGGGGGTAGCTGGAGAGAACAGGGAGTGGGAGGGTGACTGGAGAGAACAGGGGGTGGTGGGGGGGTAGCTGGAGAGAATAGGGAGTGGTAGGATGACTGGAGAGAACATGGGGTGGGGGGTAGCTGGAGAGAATAGGCGGATACATGAGGAGCCAAATGTTGGGTGGAAGATAATATAAAAATGGGGGTGGGGTGAGATAATAAAAGAGGAGGGCCCTGTCTGTTACATTTGTATTGGTCACCGCAATCTCTGGTGGCAGACCTGCACATAGGCGCAACTGTACAATACCAAAGTAACTTGCTGTGCACATTCAGGCCCTGATTCAGTATGAGACAGACGTCCGTTTGTGCAGCCTATCATTGTGTTTTCCACACTGTGCATACTCACAAAGTGAATGTTTGCAACTGCGGCTATTCAGTCCTGCAACTATTTGGCAATTATGACTCCTTATATCTGCGACACAGTCGCACAAATAATTTTATTTGCAGGTAGTTAGGGGCAGGTGTAAGTAGCAGATAATGATGATGAACACCCAAACTAGCAAGCTGCTTATAATTAGAGGTTTGCAAATGATTCACTGGCGCTAGAAGTTACTTGCCCATAGATTAGGATTTGCTGAGTGTGTTGCAAGTTACGGTTTCCCTTGCGTTCCACTCTGAATCAGACCCCTAGTGCTCTTCATATATGAGGTCCCTTGTGTTCAGGTGACATACATTGTACAAACCACTATTTAGACCCTATGGCCATATGATAATACATAAAACACTTTGTACTTACCCAGACTTAACTAGACATTCATGGGTCTTCAGAATATCCCTAAGATGTATACAACGTAGAGGTTCCCGATCCTAAAGAGAATATATAAGAACGTATAAGACAGTGGTGTCCACAACCCCAGCCTACTTCTTTTCTATCATGCTCCAATCACTGGAAACGACTAAATATACATTCAATGAAATACAATTTTTCATGTGTTTTTCTATACAGCCACTTGATTATTGAATATTTAGCTAATTACATTAGAAAACTGGTTGATGCACAAAAACGTTCACTGCAATGTGGCTGCATATAGGCACAAAAAGGGGAAACGCTGAATGTATTTAATTTAACATGCAGTTTTTATTCATAAGGTATAAATACTAGAGGACAATGGCAAAGGTATGAATGAACCTAAGAGGGAGAAGAGGACAGAATGAAGACACTTTATGTGAAGGAGGTAAACAGGAAGTCACAACAATCTGCTTTACCACAGTCCACAGCAATAACAACTACTTATCAACCCAAGTGATCAAGAACTATTGCCATGGCACACACACACACATATATATATATATATATATATATATATATATATATATATATATATATATATGTAAACAACGGAAGTTGGAGCGATGAAACAATCATGACTTAGTACAAGGAAGGTGGAATCTCTTTGCCCATTTAACCAGATAGTGTCAGCTCCTGGTATTGTGGGTCTATTAATGGACAGGTAAGGGACCAGCGTTCAGTCCATCTCTGTTGTTACTGGGCAACGACTTAGGTCTTTGGTGATAGGGTAGCATATGGCAGGGCAACACACCACATTTTACACATGGAACATTTAAGAAAATAATCATATATATACACAATTATCATTGCAGCAAAAGAGGGTCCCACGTGGGCTTAAACTTTATTCAACGTATCTTGTACCCACCTCTGGCCACAACCATAGATAAATTAGAACATATACAATTTAAGGATATAATAACAAAAATTGACAGAAACAAATCTGACAAATTTCGAAGAAATCTGGTTCCCTTGGAATACTAGTCACTGTGGTCGCTAATTTAAATATATTTCCACTTTAATTTAATCAGTGCATGTACAAATTAGTCAGAATTCACCAACTTTATTACTTCCAAATGTTGTCTTTTAATAGTACTTTGTTCTTGTTTACTATGTATTATTTCTATTCAGTTTTTGTTCTTATATGTTATGATAATATTGTCATGTTACATTTTCCCTCTCCATGCCCCTGGCAGTAAAAAAGCTTGAGTGGATCTTGAGTCTGGTTCATGCAGACTGAGCTAGGAATAGCTCTATATCCCCCCTATTCTAACCTTAGGTCTGTGACATAGCTGTGGGCTGTCCACCATTTCTCCATGAAAGCTTTATATTTAGGTTGAGGGACATTCGCTTGTTATTCACTGTTTTGCTTTTTGATGTATTCTAACCTTCAAATTAGTAAGTTCTTTTCACAATTTTCAACTGAACTCAGATCTCATCACAAAGAAGGAACAAGATTGTTATTTGTGGGTAGATTTATCAAAACTTCTAAAAGACAAAAAGCGGAGGTGTTGCCCATAACAACCAATCAGATTCTAGCTATTATTTTCTAGAATGTACTATATAAATTATAGCTAGAATCTGATTGGTTGCTATGGGCAAAACTTCCACTGTTCCTTTTCTGAAGGGTTGATAATTCTACTCCTTTGACTGTAAGGAAGAATTAATTACCTTTTCACATTTGTAGTAGTTAATAGTAAAAGCGCTCAAGACAAAATATCTTCTTTTCCAGTTCTTCCTCTGCAAATAAGAAATGAAACGTTATTTACCTATTAACCTTTGTGTTATAAATGTTACCTCTGACTCTCACACTTTCAGTACCAGCGTTGTGAACGTAGAGACCACACATAAATATGTATAACTATAACTAGCCTGCCATGGTTTCATAGATACAGTAAGGGTCATTTAAGAATCGCAAAATCTGCAGACCAGCAATGCTTTTTAGGTGTTCAAATGTGCCTACTGACCCGTGTTATAGATCCACTTGTGGCTTAAACTGATCAACAGAATGAGGTGATCGTGGGGCTCTCTATTATGTATGTGTCACTTTTGTGTGTTTGAAACTTTTTATTACTTTTGCTGAAATGTGCTTTCCCACAGAATTGCAACTGTGAAATGCAAATAACTCCCTGTTATAAGTATAGGGTCAGGACCAGATATCTGGGACCTCAGAGGTGGGGAGAATTCAAGTTCTTTTGGATTTTCTTCAAAGCAGCAACTCCCCTGTAAATGCCCATCACTTCTATCTCATTTAAATAATCCTGCCCTATGTCATTTCGTTCTTCCACCAGTGCAAAAGTGGGTGCACTAAGCCCCTAATGCACCCTTGGCAAGGAAAGCCCACAATTCAACCAACTCCATCGTGCCTGCTAACCCCATGTGCTTGCTCACAATACCGGGTCCATGGTGTCACAAGATAGTATCTGCAGTTTTGTGGTTCCATTAGCTTTTATATCTTTATTCAAAGACAAAAAATCAACAGACTCTAAAAAAAACCACTACTGCAATCCATTTATTTGCGGTGCCTGAATAACACCCACAATCTCTCTCTCTCTCTCTCTCTCTCTGTATATTAGGGAATTTAGACTGTAAGCTCCAATGGGGCAGGGTCTGATGTGAGTGAGTTCTCTGTACAGCGCTGCGGAATCAATGGCGCTATATAAATAAATGGTGATGATGATGATGATACTACCAGATTGATGTAACTAGTGTTACTATATAAGAACAGGCACTGACCTGTAATTATTAAATAATCAAGTGTTTCCTGTAATGGCAGCAATCTGGAAATACCAGTTTAATCTAATCAAAACTCTTTTCTAAAGGGAATGTGAATCTGCTGAAAAGTGCAACCCTGCAACATGGAGTTTTACTTTATTTATTTTACTATATAATTTCCAGCTTTCTCAGCTTAAATGAAACTTTAGTTGAAATCATATGATTTCCTGACATCTTTGTTCCTATGATTTCTCTTTTGTTTAGCACTATCACTACACATTATTTATGGCACAGTAACATCTATTATATTATATATGGCACAGTATAACTTCACTAATTATTTTTGGCACAGAATCAACTCACTCGTTATTTATGGCACAGTAACATCTATTGTATTATTAATGGCACAGTAACACCTCATTCATTTATGACATGGTATCACCACCCTAATTTTTTATGTCACAGTACCATCTCATTGATGACACAGTCTCACCTCCCTTATTAATTATGTCACAGTGCAACCTCACTCATTTCTAACATGGTATCACCTCACTCATTTATTGTACAGTAACACCTCACTTATTAATTAAGGTACAGTAACATCTCACTTCTTATTTATGGTACAGTATCACCTCACTTATTTATGGTACAGTAACACCTCACTTATTTATGATACAGTAACACCTCACTTATTATTATGGTACAGTAACACCTCAATTATTTATAGTACAGTAACATCTCACTTAGTAATGGTACAGTAACATGTCACTTCTTTATGGTATTATTATTATTATTATTATTATCATCATTTATTTGTTAGGCGCCACAAGGTATCTGCAGCGCCGCACACAGTACTAACAGTAGACTATACAGGGTGAAATCATACAGAACAATGAACAAAAAGTACCAATACTTCAGAAACTCCGGCTAGTCATATGCAGTAAAGACGGAGCGGAAGAACAGGTATGGAGACAGGAGGGGAGGGGGCTCTGCTCATATGAGCTTACATCTTAAGGGAGGGTAAACAGACCAGGCACAATAGGAGCCAGTTGAGGCAAGAGGAGAGAAGGGAGGACGAGCAAAGGGAGGAGATGGGGGTTAAGTAGATGGTTGGTAGGCTTTGAGGAAGAGGTGAGTTTTGAGTGCACGTTTGAAGGAGCACAGAGTAGGAGAGAGACGGATGGAACGAGGGAGGTCGTTCCAGAGAAGGGGGGCTGCATGGGAAAAGTCTTGGATTCTGGAGTGGGAAGAGGTGATAAGGGTGGAGGAGAGGCGGCGGTCATTGGCCGAGCGCAGGGAGCTGGCAGGAGTGTGAATGGAGAGGAGGTTAGAGATATAAGGGGCAGTAGAGTTGGAGAGAGCCTTGTAAGTGGTGGTGAGGAGTTTGAAAAGGATTCTGTAGGGGAAGGGGAGCCAGTGTAAGGCAAGGCAGAGAGGGAAGGCAGAGGAGGAGCGGCGTGAGAGGAAGATGAGTCTTGCAGCCGCATTAAGTATAGAGCGGAGGGGGGAGAGACGGGAGTGGGGGAGGCCAGTGAGGAGGAGGTTACAATAATCAAGGCAGGAGATGATGAGTGCGTGGATGATAGTTTTGGTGGCATCCTGAGAGAGAAAAGGACGGATGCGGGCGATGTTGCGTAGTTGGAAGCGACAGGCTTGGGCAAGGGAATGAATGTGGGGGGCAAAAGAGAGAGAGGAGTTGAGGGTGACACACAGGCAGCGAAGTTGGGTGACAGAGGAGATGGTGGTGTTGTTGACGACAATAGAGAGGTCATCGGGGGATGGGAGTCTGGGCGGAGTGTTGAAGTCGTATAATTGGATAAACGAAAGTATATTGGTTTAATATTGGTTTGCCGTGCGTATTGCAAAGCGTATGCCACGTAACACGTGGCGTGATGCGATCGCACAGTAAAATACGCACGCACACACTAGCATTACAACATTTAGTTATTTATACAATTCATATTGGTTCCGTTACACTGTAATTTATGAGCAGATAGTATTGGGTTTATTATTAGTCTATATATATATATATATATATATATATATATATATTGATTATATGTACATTGTAGTGTTATTAAAGGTTTAGGTTATAGGAAAGGTGTCATGCCTGATATCATATTGTTCCCCTAATCATCAGCAGATGTCCGGTGCAGTCGGCGAAGAGATCGCACATTGCATACTTTAGTTATTGATATTAGGGAATAATCCTTTGTATGATGCTGGCTATGAAAGGAGCAGACCCCCTGGAGAGACGACCCCCACCTTTGGATTCCTTAGATTGAATCAACCTATGATCTGTTTACACTGGACCCACCCAACGTTTGGACTTATAGAAACAATCTACGTCATCTCTATTGTTCAAGTGTAACACTGTACTGTATATAATCATAGCTGCACACACCCTGGCCCTCAGTCAACTCTGACACAGTATTCTATACAGATATACTGTCCACCGGGTCCCGTGGGTGCGCAGCGTGGGCAAGCGATTGCATTGGTATGTACTTATCTTTTGGTATTGGCTGTACTGTACTTTATCATAATATAATAATGTATTGAATTGTTGACTATTTACTATAATAAATCATTTCGTGCTTTGGAAACACATACAATTGAGTGGGCAATGCTTATTTTAAAACGATAGAATTACTTTAATAATTGGGGGCTCATGAGTTTAGGAGTTACGTTATCGGCAGGTATGCAACGCTCACGGTATTCGGTTCCTCAACAAAGGGTGGATTGACGGACGCGTCGCATGGCAGGAAAGAACGTAATGTGTTCAAGACCTGTGGTTCACTTTGTGTTGAGAGACCGAATGTCCGTTGTTGCATAGACTGAAGGAACGCTAATTGGAATCTAGGGACAAGAAAGAAAAATGTTTCTTTTTATTGTCGTTTTACGTTTTAAAGTGTATTGAATTGCTGAGCGTATGTGTATTTCCTGCTGTGCGTACGCGAACTTCCGGTAGATTTGTTTAGTATTGCTAAGCGGTGCGATCAGACCGCATGGTTTTGCAACCGTGCTTGTGACTTGGGTTGAACGGCTGAGAGGAATTACGCTGGTACAAACGGGTAAACTCCGGCACTACCAGTTCAGTAATACTCAACAGAATTTTGTGGAGAGCCAGGATATCGAGGAGCTGATATTTCTGTTGTCCATAGTGATATTTCTGGGTTAGGAGGTGTGTGGGCGTAGCCTGTGAGACCGTCCACGGATAAAAATCTCTAGTAAGTTCTGTTTGAAAGGAGAACAGGTAAAAAGTCTTTTTGCGTAGTGTTGAGAAATAGGTTGTTTTCACAATGGGTGCGAAGCAAACGCTAGAGATGGTTGATGTTGTGCTGCTTAAGGAAGGACCGGTTGGTTCGGCAAAGTATGTTATGTATAATAAATATGGTGCGTATGCAACGGCATACTGCGACAAATGGGTCAAGATGACCCGGGAGTGTGTGAAACCTTTCCCAAACATAGGTAGTTTCGAAGCAGAGCTGTTAAATAATGTTAGAGATAAAGTGCGGTTGATCAAATCAACGAAAACAAGAACTAGACATGATGATTGTTTAAAATGGTGGCAAATGGAAGGTAGCACGTTGGCATAGCAGCGTATGCACAGCGGAAATCAGAGTACCGGAAACAAGCATTCCGGAAGTGTGCGTTGCAAAGCGTGGCGAACTGAGCGCAAACACGCCCCCGACAAATTCGGTTGGGGCGGAAAGTACAGCCAATACCAAAAATGTAAAAAACTGTAACTAGTAACTTGTATGTTGTTTTAAGTAATGTTAAAAGTAATGTTTCAGGACAAAGAAGAGGGACGGTCCCACCAACAGGGGCAGCGGCTGAAAGTGGTGAGAATAATGAAAAGGTTAACACAGGGGGAGACATCCATTGTACTGCAGCAGCAATTTCAGCAACTAGTTCAGAACATAGTCATTTGGTAGACTTACATCCTGTCTGCACTACAACAGTTCCCAATGGGAAAGCGGACAGAGATGGTGACGTTCCCTTAAAACATGTAGCAAAGCATGATACATGCACTAGGTCTGAAACATTTTCAATTTTGTCTGATTTCCCTGATCCTAGGAAAGATTTGACCAAATGTCAGCAGTTTATTAGATACTATGGTAATATGTATGAGCCAACTAATAACGATTGGCGAGTATTATTGAAAACCTGTCTTCCTCTCAATACTGATATACAAAAGTTCATTAAGGATTGTATGTTGGAGGAGGATGAGTCCTTACCTGAGGATGATAATCAGGACAATTTTAGACAAATAATCACATGGTTGGCCATATATTTTCCAGTGATAGTGGACTGGAGTAAAGTTTTTACAATCAGGCAAGAGGATAGTGAAAATGCAACAGACTATTTTTGCAGGGCTCTGATGGAGATGGTCAAATATACTGGGGTATCAGACATAAAAGATTATGTAGATTACAGAGAGGTTGCTGTTAACGTTCTAATGGATTGACTCAGGGAAAAAATTGAAAAGAAGGGTGCAAACTTCATTACCATACTGGAGAGGAAGTACTGTAAGTGTTCTCAGGGAGTCAGCTATAGGACATGATAAAAATAAACAGAAGGAGACACTAAGTAATAGGGTGATGATGGTAAGTATCCCAGCACTAGAGGGACTGCACACACGGCCACCAGCATACAACCCACATAACAGGAAACCCAGAATAGTGAGATGTTAGAATTGCAGAGAAGAAGGACACATTAGGAGAGATTGTAAAAAGGAAAGTGACAATACACATAGGGGTGGGTCACATAGATATCATCCAAGAAGGAATTCACATAGACTAGAAAACTCACACCTGCCCGCACATGTTATAGCAGCAAATGCTGTGCGTGAAAGCAATAATCAACTCGAGAGTTCAGGTCAGACCTGTAATCCTACAACTAGACAAAGTAAAGTTAACCTGTGGTAAGTATTAAGGTGCAAAATGTAGAAAGAAATTTATTTAAAAGGTAATCTTTGTTGATTTTGTTTGTTTGTTTTATGTTGTCACATGTTTGCTTTCCTAAATCGCTGGCCGATGGAAAAGAATGGAAATGTTTGTTTTGTTTGCTGTTTTAAGATAACTATCTTGTTTTTCTTCTCACAGATAAAGGGGACAAAAAAAGGAGTATAGATGTAATGTTTAAAAGGGGGGAGATAGAGAAATAGAAGAATTACTCTTGAAAGACTAATTAACACTAGACAAATGGAACACTCTTTGTTTTAGGCTGCAGTGTCTCATGATAATTTGTGTGGCTGAGAATCATTATCCAACAATGAAGTATATACATACTTTGCTCCAAAATATCGTTTAGGTATCTCAGATGAGTCATCAACAGTTAAATTTTACATTTCTCTATTATAAGTTAGGAAAGTCCGTTGAAAAGGTATGTAGTCAATGAGATACCGAGTTCTTAATGAACAAATGACGGATGACACTGGATTGCACGGTTAAGACCCCCTAGTCATTCTTGGGAGGGATTATAGTTAAATGAATACAGCCATTTCCCCATAGAGTCAGAGTCCAATCCAGCTGTCATTTTGTTGTAAAAAAAAAAAATCTCCTTTCTGCATGTATGTTTGTATTCAAATCTTTATATTCCCATCATTCATTGCTTTCCTATTTCTCATTCTTTACACAGAAGCTAGTACCTCTGTCTCTCTCTCTCCCTCTCTATCTCCCTCTCTCTCTCTCTCTCTCCCTCTCTCTCTCTCTCTCTCTGCTCTGGTAGAGATAAAATCAGACACAGTCTCAACAATGGGGCTAAAACATATTTTTATTTTTTTACATAAGACAAATTCAGAGATACACACACTAGATTGACATGAGTCACAGAAACAGTCAGGGGTTTTATTTTCATGTGTAAAGAAACTGCTGATTTTAAGCAGAAAGGTTCTGTTGTGGAAATGCGATTCATGTTTTATAGATTGCATATCTGTTTTGTTTTTTTGTTTTGTTTTATGATTCCTGCCTCCTGTACAAAAAATGTGCCTTTATATGGAGGCACAAAGGGTGGATAGGAGATTGCTGGAGGTTAGACATACAGATATGCATCTCTGTATAGAACATTGGAGTAGGATTTTTACCACAAGATACAACATAATGTGAAACCCTAGAAAATGTAGAATTTTCATGTTTTATATTTTTTTCACTGTTAGACAGGCATGTACTGGATACTGTTATATTTGAAGAAAGTGTTATAGAAATAGACCCCTTTGCCTTTCCCACTTAGTCAAGTAGCTGAATGTGAGGTACTGAGAATGACATGTGAGTTGGCAGTGGGAAAATCAATTGATATACATTGGTCTTCAGCATTTTTCTAGTCTAGGGGGCGATGTTGAGGTGACTGAGAAATCATTTTATAGCAATACCAGCACATGATTAGGACACTACATAGAGGACTTTATACAGTGACACAGTTACCAACTGAAGTAGCTGCTAGTAAGGTCCACACTTACACACACGACCATACATGGCTGTCACACCAGGGCGAACATAGCTGTCAAATAGGGTTTTATGTGACAGTTAACAAATCTATGTTTTGTTTTTCGTTGTATTGTTTTAAGTTTTAAAATGTGAACACACACACACACACATGCACGCATACACATATTGGTTAATATAGGAAGATTTGTGTTACCTGAGGGATAAACTGTCTGGAAGATGAAGAGATGTGGTGAGGAGTCTGGTGGACTCTGGAGAGATGGACAAGGTAGACCAATAGAGTCATCCCATATCCCTCCTGCTGATGGGTTTTCCTCCAGGTAAAACAAATACACGTCATCCAATTACCACCATGCAGGATCCTCAAGTATACACTGGTGTACCAATGAAATATGTTTGGGTAAAGGTGTATTGAAATGTGTCTAATGTATTACTGTGTCATACTCAAAACTTTCGTTATTCAATGTGATAGTCCTAGAGTTATAATAGATGATAGGGGTATTCATGTTATTGATAATAGAGGTATAATGTATGTGTAGTGGTAACAAATCACATATGTGAACATAAAGTAGTGGTACTCGGTAAAACGAATTGAATAGATTAAGAGTTGGAACTTGATTGAAGTGACTGATAGCTTCGGCCACTAGTCCTTTCCCGCTTCCAAAGGATCACTCCTGGGCAGACTCCTAACCTGTCAGTTTTTGAAATGTTCTTGACCCCTCGTGAGATGAGATTGTAACTGGGAGGCTAGGTTAGATCTTGAGAGAAGGTAAATAGTGAGACAGCAACAAAGAACGTCCAAAACACTGTTTCCTGAAAAGTCACACTAACTGTCAGGATGTTGGATCGGGAGAGTAAGTTGTGGAGCAGAAATTTCTTAAGCTTAGGTTATTTGACAGACAGGTACCAGGTGTAGGCTACCAGCATCACGGCTTCAAGGGTAGCAGAGACACACTGGTGCCCATTCCACCCACTGCAGAGGGGCCAACACTCAGAGAAGGGTTCAAGGGCACTCATGAGTCTGTTCTGGAAGGCCTCAAATGCAGTTAGTAGCACCTGAGCCGAAGGCTAAGACTGTTGTCCAGCATGAAGTTGTAGTTTTTCCTGTTTTGTGTTCTCTCATTTCATTCTCTTCTCAGGGCGGTTAATTCTTTTGATTATTAGCAGGTGACAGAGACTGGTTCAGGTAATGATAAGGAGGTATTGGGGAGGAAGAAGTTAGTAGCATAATCAGTCCAGCCAATTACTCTATTCAATTCAGGGGTAAAGGAAAATTTAGAAACCTTGGAGCTTGGAGAAAGTGCGAGAGGCTATTGTCTGAGTAGCATTACGTCCGTAAGTACGGCGACCCCATGGTTAGAAAAGAGATACACCCAGCGATGCCAGTCCAGTAATATTCGGACTTGAGCAGGCATCCTTGAGAATGATTATCATTCTTGGGAGCATAAGGTTTTAGACCAAACAAAGTGCTGGGCGTGCTCACACGTGCCTCAGTGATTATATCAAGTAGGATTAGTCCTCTTTCCACTAAATATTCTTGAGGTACCCGAACTATAGGCGGGAGGTCACTAAGGGAAAAAGTAGGACACCTAGGTCCCTTAGTCTGAAGTCTCCCAATGCTTTGCAAGCCGATCACTGTTAAATCTGAGTATTGGGAGACTGGGAAGAACGAACAGACAATAGCCCGCCCACAAGTGTTGATGAAAAGAACTGATGACATTATTAGAAGTGTGTATATTAACGCAGGCTGAAGGAGATTGCATATGACATTATTGATAGACATAGGATGATGCTATTGATAAACATAAAGTGTTTAAATGTATTCTGAGCTTAAAGACATGCGTTGGACAGAAGAACCTGTTAAACTTGAAGAACTGTAGTAGAGAATTCTGTATAGCTGATACATGTTCTATTGTTCCTTGTACCTTTCCAAATAATGTATTAAGTGTTTTATTGCACCCTTGGAGGGCATACAAAAGGTTATCTCCAAGCTCCAGAAGTGTACAGTTTATAGTAAAAGAAGAAATCGTTTAGAGGATTAAGACTCTCTCTTATGATAACTTGTTTAGATCTACAAACAGCGTGGTCATACACCAAGGGGAATTTGTATTACATAACAATGAAACGTGGTACTGAGATCCTGCATATAACATCTTTAAGGTGATAGTTTATTATAATATCAAAGGGTGGACTGTTGAAGTCGTATAATTGGATGAACGAAAGTATATTGGTTTAATATTGGTTTGCCGTGCGTATTGCGAAGCGTACGCCACGTAACACGTGGCGTGATGCGATCGCACAGTAAAATACGCACGCACACACTAGCATTACAACATTTAGTTATTTATACAATTTATATTGGTTCCGTTACACTGTAATTTATGAGCAGATAGTATTTGGTTTATTATTAGTCTATATATATATATATATATATATATATATATATATATATATATATATATATATATATATATATATATATTGATTATATGTACATTGTAGTGTTATTAAAGGTTTAGGTTATAGGAAAGGTGTCATGCCTGATATCATATTGTTCCCCTAATCATCAGCAGCTTTCCGGTGCAGTCGGCGAAGAGATCGCACATTGCATACTTTAGTTATTGATATTAGGGAATAATCCTTTGTATGATGCTGGCTATGAAAGGAGCAGACCCCCTGGAGAGACGACCCCCACCTTTGGATTCCTTAGATTGAATCAACCTATGATCTGTTTACACTGGACCCACCCAACGTCTGGACCTATAGAAACAATCTACGTCATCTCTATTGTTCAAGTGTGACACTGTACTGTATATAATCATAGCTGCACACACCCTGGCCCTCAGTCAACTCTGACACAGTATTCTATACAGATATACTGTCCACCGGGTCCCGTGGGTGCGCAGCGTGCGCAAGCGATTGCATTGGTATGTACTTATCTTTTGGTATTGGCTGTACTGTACTTTATCATAATATAATAATGTATTGAATTGTTGACTATTTACATCTACTATAATAAATCATTTCGTGCTTTGCAAACACATACAATTGAGTGGGCAATGCTTATTTTAAAACGATAGAATTACTTTAATAGGAGGAAAGACAATGAGTTCAGTTTTAGAGATATTGATTTGAGAAAGCGCTCGGACATCCAGGAGGAGATGGTGGGGAGGCAGTCGGATACCCGAGCGAGGAGTTTGGAGGAAAGATCAGGAGAGGAGATATAGAGTTGAATGTCGTCAGCATAAAGGTGATACTGAAGACCGAAGGAGGAGATGAGAGCACCAAGGGAGGAAGTGTAGAGCGAAAAGAGTAGAGGACCAAGAACAGAGCCCTGCGGGACTCCTACGGTGAGAGGGTAGGGGGAGGAGGAAGAACCAGACGTGGATACAGAGAAGGAGCGATTAGCGAGGTATGAGGCGAACCAGGCATGGGCAGAACCAGAGAGGCAGAGAGAGAGAAGAGTTTGCAGCTGGAGGGGGTGGTCCACGGTGTCAAAGGCTGCAGAAAGGTCAAGAAGGATGAGTACGGAGAAGTGACCCTTGGATTTGGCTGATAGGAGATCATAAGCAACCTTGGCCAGGGCAGTTTCGGTAGAATGGAGGGGGCGGTAGCCAGTTTGGAGAGGGTCAAGGAGGGAATTGTCCGCGAGGTGCCTCGTTAGGCGGCTGCAGACAATCCGCTCAAGTAATTTGGAGGCATAGGGGAGAAGAGAGATAGGGCGATAATTAGCAAGAGAGGTGGGGGTCAAGATTGGGTTTTTTGAGGATAGAAGAGATAAGAACGTGTTTAAAAGAGGAGGGTACTACACCAGAGAAGAGTGATAGGTTGAAAAGGTGTGCTAGGTAAGAGCAGGCCGTTGGAGAGTGAGAGCAAAGGAGGTGGGAGGGGATGGGATCGAGAGGGCAGGTAGAGGGTGGAGAGGAAAGAATAAGGGAGCGAACTTCTTCACCGGTTGTAGGGCTGAAGGAGCACCAGAGTTGGTTGATGGGGGGAGGTGAAGCAATGAGGGTGGCGGGAGAAGGGGAGGAGGAGATGTTCAGTCTGATGGCCTCAATTTTGGAAGAGAAGAAAATGGCGAAGTCAGAAGCAGAGAGGGAAGGCGGGACAGAGGGGGAGGGGGGGGAGAGGAGGGAGCTGAATGTGGCAAAGAGGCGGTGGGGATTGGAGGACTGAGAAGAAATGAGGGACTTAAAGAAGGATTGTTTAGCGAGGGAGAGGGGTACAGTAACACCTCACTTATTATTTATAATACAGTAACATCTCACTTAGTAATGGTACAGTAAAATGTCACTTTTATATGGTACAGTAACATGTCACTTATTTATGGTACAGTAACATCTCACTTAGTAATGGTACAGTAACATCTCACTTATTATTTATAGCATAGAAACACCTTGCTTATTATTTATGGCACAAAATCACATATTATTTATAGCACAATAAAATCTCACTTATTATTTATGGCACAATATTACCTGGCTCATTATTCATGGCACAGTAACACTGCATTCATTATTTATGGCACAATATCACCCAATATCACCTCACTCATTATTTCTGCCACAAGTCCTTCAATCATTACTTATCATACAGTAACACCATCGCTCATTATATATGGCACATAAACACTTCAGGTATTATTTCTGCCACAGTAAGCCCTTTGTTCACTATTTATGGCCCAGTATCATCAGTCCAGTAACCACAAACACTAAGAGAAGAAAGATGGCAGAAAGGTTTAACCATTATACACATCGCTCCAAAAGCCACAATAGACACTTTCCCTGTCTTTGATCTCTTGCAATTGAAATCATTCCATTATATCAAATCTGACATTATTCAGATTTCTCTCATTGTCCATTACATGTACTATTTGTAGAAACACAAGCCTACCTAATTATTACATTGTACATACAAAGGGCCAAATTAATTTAGCCAATCGGAAATTTATCCTAATTTCAAAGAACCACAGTTTTCTACAATTGATTTGCAAATCAATTCCAATTTGCCCAAATATGTGTCCACTAGACAATCCTGCCAATCACAGTGAATGGACATAAATGAGGTATCAATAAATATTACATGTTTATAGCCTTACAAAAGAAGCTTACAGCCCCTTGGACACTCATTCTATATGGATTGTGTCAGGGTAAAATGTCTGCGGACTAGAGGACTTGAGATTTTATAGTGGTCTCGATGACAGACAGGGTTGGCAACGAAGTGTAATCATGACTGCATTCTGTTTTGAATATTAATTACAATAATGCTCTTTACATTGCATAGTGGTCACTAGAATGCTCTCTGTATTGTATAGAGCGGTCACTAGAATGTTATCTGTATTGTATACAGAGGTCACTAGAATGTTATCTGTATTGTATAGAGAGGTCACTAGAATGTTATCTGTATTGAATACAGAGGTCACTAGAATGTTATCTGTATTGTATAGAGATTTCACTAGAATGTTATCTGTATTGTATACAGAGGTCACTAGAATGTTATCTGTATTGTATAAAGAGGTCACTAGAATGTTATCTGTATTGTATAGAGCGGTCACTAGAATGTTATCTGTATTGTATAGAGCGGTCACTAGATTGTTATCTGTATTGTATAAAGAGGTCACTAGAATGTTATCTGTATTGTATAGAGAGGTCACTAGAATGTTATCTGTATTGTATAGAGAGGTCACTAGAATGTTATCTGTATTGTATAAAGAGGTCACTAGAATGTTATCTGTATCGTATAGAGAAGTCACTAGATTGTTATCTGTATTGTATAGAGCGGTCACTAGATTGTTATCTGTATTGTATAGAGAGGTCACTAGAATGTTATCTGTAGTGTATAGAGAGGTTACTAGAATGTTATCTGTATTGTATAGAGAGGTCACTAGAATGTTATCTGTATTGTATAGAGAGGTCACTAGAATGTTATCTGTATTGTATAGAGCGGTCACTAGATTGTTATCTGTATTGTATAAAGAGGTCACTAGAATGTTATCTGTATTGTATAGAGATTTCACTAGATTGTTATCTGTATTGTATAGAGAGGTCACTAGAATGTTATCTGTATTGTATAGAGAGGTCACTAGAATGTTATCTGTATTGTATAAAGAAGTCACTAAATTGTTATCTGTATTGTATAGAGCGGTCACTAGATTGTTATCTGTAGTGTATAAAGCGGTTGTGGTGCCCCAAAATCTGAGTACCCTGGGGTGTATCTATATGTTTTTAGTTTGTTAATTTAATTTGTTAATTGTTAAAAGTGTTTATAAAGATTTAAAAAAATATATATATATTTTCTTGAGGGAGAAGTGACAGTTGGGAGTGGTTGGTGGTTGCCGGGAGTAACAGGAGGGAGGAGTGTGTGGCATAGCAACAAGTCCACTAACTTTGGTAATAACTGTGAACTCCCAGAAGGCAGTGAGAAGAGGAAAGTTCTAGACTTCTGAGGGAGAGAGATCCCCGTGTCTGCATAGACTGAGAGAGAAAAATAGGGACAGAATGAAAATCGGACAAAGTGATCTATAAGCAGATTAAAAGTGAAGTAAGTGTAAGAAGAGAAGTAGATAAGAAGTGAGCCAAAGAGAGATGTGAGTAAAAAGGAAAGTACTGAAAACAAATAAGCAGTATAGAGATCTGTGACATCACACTAAACAGACTGAGCTATGTACTGAGAACAGTGTGAGAGGAGAGAAAATAGAGAGACTGTGTAATACAAAAGATCATCAGTTTATTTGGCGTGAAAAAGTAATTTATGGGCCCCAACCACGTGCACCAAATGTTTTAGATGATGTTAATGTTATGTGATTTACCTGAAAATTGATTTATTGTTATTATATGTTAAATGCTATTGTGCTCTATGTTGATCAAATTAATATTTTGTCATTACCATTGAGTTGAAGGGGTCAGTGGCGCGGTTGCTTACCAAAATTATCTTTACCGCATTATTAATAAACCCAAGTTATTTGACCAATCCTTGTCCCTTTGATTGAAGTATTTATCTCCTGACCACCGGATATCCGAATAAAAAAAGAACCTGACTCGTGTCTGGAGGACAAGGTAGGGGAAGGAAATCCCATCAGTACTCGACCACCACACGGTCACTAGAATGTTATCTGTATTGTATAGAGAGGTCACTAGATTGTTATCTGTATTGTATAGAGAGGTCACTAGAATGTTATCTGTATTGTATAGAGAGGTCACTAGAATGTTATCTGTATTGTATAGAGAGGTCACTAGATTGTTATCTGTATTGTATAGAGCAGTCACTAGATTGTTATCTGTATTGTTTTCTGGTCAATAGAATGCGCTTGGTATTGTATTGACACTTTCCCTCCCTCATCTTGAGGGACTTTAATATCCTTATAGGGAAGCCCTCTGACCCTGCTGCCTCCAAACTTCTCAGCCTCTCCTCTTCCCTCTGCCTCTTTCAATGGACCTCCTCTCCCTTCCACAGCAGGGGCCACTTCCATTACCATTATTATGTAGGTGTAGTAATACACAGGCAATTAGTTGTGATATCAACCTGTACAGTATATTATTAAAACACTAGAAGCAGAAAATGGGCACATTGTTTGCTGCGTTCAAAGTCTGAGTTTGGCTATTACCAATAAACACACAAATGTTTCAGTCATTCATATTGCAAGAAAAGAAAATAAGTCGAAATGTGTCAGTGTGTTTACCCACAACAGTATATCAGTGTACTGAGCCTAATAATGAAATTCAGCTTTTACCAACACATACTGTCTATTTTTTGAGAACCCTAAGGGGAAATGAATTGCAAGTGCGGCTGCATCATAGGGGGGTGGGGCCAAAATGATGCAATTTGCAGTGAATTGGGTCATTGAGGCCCCCTTCCCGCACACTCCAGTATGAAGTAGGCAGGATGTGGGAGAATGGCCTGCTCTACCAGGGGTCTGTTAGACCTACCCAGAATTCGGGAGTCTTCCGCACATTCCGGAAGAGTGGGCAAGTGTAACAAAATGCCCTCCCAAGGAATGAGAAAATCTATTCACAATCCCAAAAAAATTTATTTTGATGGGAAAGATGGAGAAGTGGAAGCAGGAAAGTACATCGTCATTTCAGGGCTATTGCCCGATCCCCAGATAATAAATATTATTTTCTGTGCAGGGGGAGGTTAGATATCATATTAATTATGTTACGATCTTCCGGCTATATATCTGCACCAGGACCTGGACCTGCTCATTGGATCAGTATGGGGACTGCCGGAGCGATACGTTTCTCTTCTTACTCCGGGTAAGTAAAGTATCGCTAGGCTGCCACTGCGCTTAAATACTCAAAAATCATGACAAAAAGTAATTTCCTTATCACCGCTCTGAAGGACTCATGACCGTACAGTCACCTGGACTACAGGGCGGTGTCACTGAAAAGACTTGGCTGCTCGCCCTCAGCACTGGAACTAATGAATGGAATATTTGAATAGATAACCACCCACAAGCTGTAATTAAAATTCCAATGTAAATAAGACCTCTTCCATTTAATAATTATAGTTAACCATTGGTCAGGTCCCAGATGCTTCATGTAGACTAGCACATAGTGTCACTATACAAGCAGAAGAATAAGCATTTACCACACAATGCGATATAACTCAAAAAGAACTTATCTCATTACACAGATCCAGCTTCCCATAAGCCTTCCTATCTATTCTGTTTAGTGTGCAACAACAATACACATAAATTCTTGTAAATAATATCTCTATAAACACCTGTAAATAATATCCATTCAAACTGTATTCTGATGTCATCGTTTATAAATGGTGGGTTCTGATGTCATCATTTCAGTATTCGTCAGGAAAACACATGTATTATATAGTTAATACGTTCCCTACTGAAAATATTATGGATATTATAAGTCACCGAGGAGTTCTGTGATCATACAAGAACACAAGGTTCTATAGACAGAACTTCTATGTAACTGATCCATATAGCTTACAGAAGAAAGTGCATTAACCCATATATATATATATATGCGTCCGAACTATCATGAAACAAATGTTTACTTATGTTCCATCCTTTAAATATTGAGAAGTGTAATAATATTCAATATCACAAAGATCAAATATTTAGTTCAAGAAGATGTCTTGGCTGTGCCATCGCATTGCCTGGATCAGATTTCACAATGTTGCAGCACTGTGCATCAGTTCTGACCCAGCCTGTCTATCTGCATGGATGTAGTGGATCATTAAGGCACGCAAAATAAATGCAAATGCGTTTTTTTTTTAAATCGCACGTAAATCACCCATACGCATCAAGGAGAGGATGTGGCAGACAAGACAAAGCAGGATATGTCCAATACATATGTGGAATATAAAGTCCCAGCAGAATGCACAGATTTTTTTTTTTAATTAATGTCAAATGTTAAGATTAAAACTTTTAAAAAAAAAGTTTGTTTTTTTAATTCCCCCTCCCCCACCAAATAGATTTATTAGGCTGTTATTAAAAAACATTTTTATAGTTGCTGCAGATTGCAAACACATGTTCTAGCATGAATACGCGACCGTCATCACTATCACTCTGCACTTAAACCAGACCTGTACCTGGTGCAAGTGATAAGACAGAAAAACACGTACCTTAGAGATATCTAAAGCTTGAATCAGGCGCTGCTGCATGCGCTCGAGTTTGGATTGCCCGTACTATAAACTGACTATGTATATACGCCCATTTCCCTCCTCATTCTACACTTGAAATCATAGGATGTTTTAAGTGTCATTTGTGCTTGAAGATGGATTGGATGTTCTTGCGTTCACAGCTAGATGGTCTAATTCTGGGAATGCATAGAGCAATATTATACATAAATATGGCACTTAATGGCATTTATGTTCCTTAATGAATCAGGCCCAGTATGTTCTCTCTGGGTTAACACTGGCAAGTTAATTAGCTTTATAGTAAATTATCCTTGGCATAAGCATGTCTGCCTGTGGTAGGCAAATGGGATTGGGGTATATTGTACAGTATGTTGGTGCAATATAAATAAAGAATAATGTGAATGTCTTAGAGCTAATAGTTTATTGGTGCAGGGTTTTCATGGTTTTGTCTCTGGTTTAATAATCTGGAGAATATCTTGCCCTGTTCATTCAATGGATACCACTGGCTCTCTGAGTAGAGGACATTAACTCTAACAATAAGACAGTACAAATTTACAATCTGTAGAAAATAGATCAAAATCATAAGGTAACTAATGTATACTGAGCTAATAAGTGTAAGGACCTCTGAATTCTACATAAATAGTACAGTAACAGAGAACAAACAGGACACTGCATATGTATAATAAAGGCTGCAATTTTAGGTGTACTTACCATATTTCCTTGCTTGACACAATACCCGCATTTCAAAATAGAAAGAGAAGGCAACGGATTCTTCACTGATTGCGGTATGTGGCTTTGGCTGCGGCGGAGTACGGTATGAGAGGCCTCACTATGTATCACTTCCGGACACTCACCTCCATTCTATGGAACGCACAGAAGAAAGATCAAGAGCATTAGAATCTCCTTAATAGAAGGATCAGCAAAGCAGTGCCAACAGGACACTCCGCACTGTTTATTGGTAGCAGTTTTAAACTAAAAACACAAGGTGGATACTTTTATAGCAGGTGGATTTATACATGTTTGAAGTTGAACTTGGCGAACCTCAGAAATTAGAATAAAGCCTTAAATCATCAATTACAAAAGGTACCTGGCTGAGAGGTGTTTGTACGACCACTCCACCAATTATTTCCGTCTTGTATGCAGTTTGCGTTTTCTTTTCCTGGCCACCACCGGATCCTATCTCAGGTATCTGAGCAGAGCCTGACCTGGGTACCTAACAAGATAGACACACAAACTTAGTTGGACTGTGTTGAAGTAGGATAGGCTTTTAATTCAAACCATCAATGTCTCATTTTAGTTTTAGAATAGTTTTCAATAGATTCTCATCATAAAATGTGCACTTTATAAAAATTGTCCGAAACCGCTATAAAGCATATCTGTACAATCAGGGACAGAACCTACTGCACATGGTTCTCTGCTTGTTTCTATTATTCTGATCGTTTATTTACAGAGTGGCACCATATTTCACAGAACATCACAGAGAATATCTTACAGTACTTCCCAACAATTAAAACTTAATCCTGAAAATGGGCGTGTCACAGCAGGTGCCCCCAGAGCACTCTGTAGAGGAGCCAATGAAATAAAAAGAAGTTTGGATTTCTATTCCTTAAAGGGTTTTGCACATTATATGAAGCTATTTGGAAACCATACCTTACCAATATGTACTGTACGGCAGTGGGGGTGCTCCCCTGGGACCTCTACATTTTTTTTCAAGAGAATGGAGAGATCCTGTGTAAAGTTAGAAATGCCAGCTTGCTCTTAATTGGAAGGGCACCTCATCCATCCACTCAGAAGACGGCTATCATTTCCTGCCCTGTGTTAAAACCTCTGGAGCACAGAGATGATTATGGAAGCTAGCTACGAGGGGGCCCATAGTAACTGTATCTACTGTGATTGATTCCGATAATTTGTAAATACAGAGAGACCCTTACTGATGTACTAGTAGCGTTAAAAGTGGAGCTTTAAAAATACATGTGGAAAAGCCCTTTAAGGTAACACTGGGCATAGCAAAAGGATCTGTCAACATTAGTCTATACATAACTGTGTATTGTGTCCTATCTGAGATAGAAATGCCGATATTCCCCTACTCTCTGGTATGTAATCTAGCTGATGAACAGGAAAGTCAACACACAATGGACTGAATAAAACTGTTACAGGAACTCAGGTCAAGAGGCTGGGGTTAAACCATTGCCTTGAAAATGCACAGTGAAAGAATTTGCCATTGGCACATTTTCTTGCTTCTTCAGCTCCATTTAAACAAAGATGTGTTAATCACAAATCACTGGGCTCCTATTCCAGACAGCGGTTACACAATGTTGGCCGGTGGCCCAATTCTCACAGTATAATTAGCTCCAACAGAGTGTAACGCAGAGGACCGTATGCCCTGCGGTGTGTCTGCCTCCCACGTACACGTATTCATTAATGTTTTGCTATTTCGATCAAAGCCTTCATGCTGACATATGGGTATTATTTTTCTGTATATGTGTTTTTACCTGGTGCATGAGATGATAAAAGGAGGTTTTGTGCTGAATAGAGAAGAGTGTTTGTGCTGTCCACTTATATTATCAAATAGCCTTCACATATCTCAGAAACTTCATACAGAAATAGACAAACAGATTAGTGCGTGTGCAGTACTGACATAAAGAACTCTACAGCCCTGACTGCTTGTTTCCAGCAGTGAAGCATTATTGTCACATAATTAGAACAGGAATTATCACTGACTGGTATTAGCGCAACAAAACAGGGAGGCACGGAGTCTAATGCACCTCCGGTGTTCACCAGGAATCACCACAAGAAGATATGGACATGGCTGCCTGAGCTGCGCAGGTCTCGGTTCTCCCAGATAATTACCAGTGCAGTCATGAGAGAAGAGTAGTCGGACAGTACGGATCAGAAACAACAGTAGCACAGTACAATGTAGATTATCAGGAGAGTAGTCAGGAATGGGCCAGGGGTCAAAACCGAAATAAGCAAAGCAGTACCAAACGGAATCCACAGGGAGAGTCAAAGACAAGCTGAATTAGGAATAGGAATGCTGGAGCAGGGTGAACCAATAATCTGGCACCCTAATGGCGCCAGAGTGAGGTTTAAATAGAAGAAGGTGCTCCCTGATTGGAGCCTGAGGTTTTGGCGGTCAGAACGCAGCTGACCTCCGACAAGCTGGGAATGACAGTGTCCCATTGTCTGTGTTGCTAGGCAACGGGATGCGAGTGTGAAGAGAGAGACATCCGTCTCTGGCACCTACGAGAGGTGAGGAAGTGGCGCCTGACAGTTATGGTGGTTATCTCATGACATGGGAGCACATTTTTCTGGCAGGGTTATTGCAAATTGCTAGTTAAAGCTTCCGAGAGGTCATCTTCTCCCCATGTTGCAGCATTTCTTTCCTGATGGGAGATGTATGATGAACATAACGATGATATTATCCATATGTCACAGCACTAGATCTCAACCCAATCAAAATATTTACTGGATATACTGGAACAATGCCTGAGGCAGCATTCTTAACCACCAAGAACCAAACATCAGATTTTTTTATGGAAAAATAGTGCTGCACGTTTCCAAACATTGGTAGTCTCAATGCTACACCACATACAAACCATACTGGCTGCACATGGAGACCCAAGGCCACAAAAATAAGAAATCCCAACGGTGCTTGGGGCATTTTTAGCAGTCCCCATAGACACCCGATGGCGACTGCATCGGAGCGGTGGGAATTATACCACTCTGAGATTCTTCTAGTGTGGAAGATCACAATTTTTCAATAGCTCTTTGTCAGTAAAGTAGCCAGAGAGGACACCCTCTATTTTAAGGTGCAACATGTAACAATATATATACATTTGGTACCTATGTATATATATACTTCAACTCCAAACAAAACCGAATCACAAGCAATAACAAAAAAAGTAGGTTGGGGAATGGTTTACTTACCGTTGAATTTTGATCATTTATTTTTGCTATTCATTGAAGCGGAGCAGGAACAAAGAAATAAACAGCAGCTGTCGGGGGCGTACACTGATGGGTGTATGGGGCTATGGGATTTTTTAGAGGAAGTGCTGCTCACTAGAGCATTACAACCCATTTCTGTCATCAAAAACAACAGACTTGTGTGTCTTGTTGACTAACAGGTGGGTACCTAGAATGTCCAGTCATCAACAGTGAAACATTGTCTAAGAAGAGACCAGAACATGAGCATGACAATTATAACATCAGTTCTGTTTTTGGTTTAGCTCTACCTCTTTTTAGGTAGCTTTGTCTAACGTCTTGCATATATATGAAGCCCTACATGGCCGCTCGCAGCACACCCTGATGGCCACTACTAACACGCAGGACTGGGGCCTGGCTGCTCGCAGCACACCCTGATAGCCGGCACTAAAACGCAGGACTGGGGCCTGGCCGCTCGCAGCACACCCTGATAGCCACTACTAACACACAGGACTGGGGCCTGGCCGCTCGCAGCACACCCTGATAGCCACCACTAAAACGCAGAACTGGGGCCTGGCCGCTCGCAGCACACCCTGAAAGCCACTACTAACATGCAGGACTGGGGCCTGGCTGCTCGCAGCACACCCTGATAGCCACTACTAACACGCAGGACTGGGGCCTGGCTGCTCGCAGCACACCCTGATAGCCACTACTAACACGCAGGACAGGGGCCTGGCCACTCGCAGCACACCCTGAAAGCCACTACTAACACGCAGGACTGGGGCCTGGCTGCTCGCAGCACACCCTGGTAGCCACTACTAACACGCAGGACTGGGGCCTGGCTGCTCGCAGCACACCCTGGTAGCCACTACTAACACGCAGGACTGGGGCCTGGCTGCTCGCAGCACACCCTGGTAGCCACTACTAACACACAGGACTGGGGCCTGGCTGCTCGCAGCACACCCTGGTAGCCACTACTAACACACAGGACTGGGGCCTCATTTTGAATCAAACCCGAGATGACATCTGCATACAGTTTACAAGTCCTCTCTGTGCTTGAGATTGTTTCCTGTGAGTGCTCTGGTTTCCTGTAACAACCCAAATACATACTGGTAAAGCAATTGGCTTCTAACCGGCCCTGGTTTGTTTCTTTATGTGCCCGTGGATGGGGATTTAAATGTTAAGCACCACCGAGTGAGGGACTGGTGTGCCTGAAAAACAATAATCTGACTGTACACCGCCTTGGTATAAGTTGGCACTATCTAGAAAAATAATAATATTAATATACCCTATTGTAGGGCATTATCTTAGGGTTCAAGGCCTTCCAGTGACTTCACAGTCACGTGATATGCGGTGAGAATTATTTATCAGACTCATTGTCGCACAGTAATCGCCCCAATTTTTGTTTTCCCAGAACTTTAGGTCTCACTGATGGGATGGCTGATTCCCTCATATTACGATGCTGGTAGTGATTACATATCAGATGCTTGAAAGATTTATGGTTTTTAAAATATATACATTGTGAGTAATCATGCACATACATGTCATCGCCGAGTGAATCCGCCACCCAGATTAGCTCTGGAAGTCAACGGCACTCCCAAAGACCTTGAACTAGAGTACAATGCACATGAGGATTTATTCAGAACAGGATATCGTCGGCTTATTATTATTATTATTATTATTAAGATAATCCACATAAACCAATGTCTAATAAGCTATACGAGTAGAAAAAAGCTCATCAATCAGTACATAAACCCTTGTGAAGCTCACTTCACAGAATCAGACTTTCCATTCTTCTAAAATGTTATTTAGAATTAAGACTAGATATCTTCCCATAGCTCTGAGCTCTGCATACCCTGCCATAATCCTATAGATTGTAAAAAAAAAAGACCCTCTTACCTCTCTCTCTGTATTACCCAGTATTGTTTTATTACTGTAATTATTCTCAATTGTAAAGTGCTACGGACTATGCGGTGCTGTATAAATAAATATTGACGATGATGTTGATTATTCTATGATCAGATCTCGTTCTCTCTGTCCATGTACCTACTGTTCACCATTGATTATACATATTCCACAGCATGCTGAACAAAACTGCTGCCCCTTAACACTGCTGTGACACTAAAGTAGCTTGGTATAGTGTCATTACTGAGAACATGAAGGTAGTGACCCAGCAGTTAGGGGCACTGACCAATGTCACTGACACATTTGTAGAAGATTTTGATTTTAATCCTTGTGTCCGCTCCTTGTGACATTGGTTGAGTCACATTGTGTTCTTACTCTCTATGCACCAAAATAGATTGTAAGCTTGACTGAGCAAGGAAACTGCGCCTGACAAATTCTCAGTGTATAACGCTGCATAAAATTGTATGCTTGAAATAAAAATAATTAATAAATTAAAATAAAAGGGTGGCAGCTTCATCAAGTGCTAACTTAGACAGTTTGTAACCTATGACATTGGCCCAGTATCTGCTGTGAGTATGTTTACTATATTTATGTAAAATAAATGCTATTTTATAGAAATACAATAAATAATTGTATTATTTATTTGCATATTTACGCATGATTTTTCATAAGGCAAAGCTGCCTACAGTTTAACGAACTATAAAGGCGTCTTTATGAAAGCAATTCACCGAGCTTACCCCCACATGTGGTCTCACAAAAGAGGACAAAGGCAGACTGAGCAGGTGAGCATGCCCTGCCCACTCCCGTCAGGACATATGTGTGAGTTTTTACATGTTTGTTGAAAGTCATTACATTAGGAGGATTAAGAGCTGTCAGCGCTCAAGGCACTTTAAGTCAATAAGGCATAAATTAATAATTATGCATATGCCCATCAGCCTAACGCGCCCTCCTCCAACATTATTCTGCTGGTCTGTTCCCCCTCAGCTATCAGCCAGCCTTTTCCACGTGCTGGGTGAGTTCACCCCTCACTCTCTTGTCTCCTTGTCTGGCTGATGATGAACTATTTCTGTCAACAGATCTTCGTCACCACAGTGACAGAAAGTTTAGTTGTTTACCTCAGTTGCATTGAGCTGTGGCTTCATATACAGTACATAGGACTACAAGTCAATGCATATATGACTGGGAGTTCTAATATTTATGTCTTAGAAAACAAAGGATAAAATATTGACACGCTAACCTTATAACAGGCACAGAGGTAGAAATTG
This sequence comes from Mixophyes fleayi, assembly GCF_038048845.1. NCBI lineage: Eukaryota > Metazoa > Chordata > Amphibia > Anura > Limnodynastidae > Mixophyes > Mixophyes fleayi. Next base: position 52,467,653 of record NC_134405.1, on the reverse strand, counting down.
CTATCCTAAATGGAATTTCAATTATCTTGAGTCATCTTGCTCTAACTATACATCGGAATGTAGCTTAGCAAATGGTTCCAGAGATATCTATACTGGATAATTAATTTGTTATTGTTTATTTATATAGTGCCAATCATAGACAATGTGTAGTCATGCCTGCTCCATTGGAGCTTACAGTCTAATGTCCCCACACACACACACCCCTGGTGAGAAGTGAACTCATGAGCCAAGTGCTGTGAGGCAGCGATGCTAACCACTGTGTCACCATGCTGCTTCAATGATTGATGGCCTTACATACAACTCTAGATTATTGTTCACAACATACCTGTGATTTTAGTATTTACATCAGTCATGTATTCTACATGTATTTATACCACTTGGATTATATACTATTTCCCCATGATCTTTTTCTTCAACTTTTATACACCCTCTCTTGGCTACACTGTCTTACTTCCAATAGGCTTTCTGATCTCACATACTCTCTCTAATCATTTTAGAGGATTAGTACCAATTATTTAAAAAAAAAAAAAAAAAGTTGTGTTTTAACAATGTATGGAATAGTAACATGATTTCAAAAGTGTTGTAATATTTAAAGAGCATAGATCAGGTTACTGGTGTTTCACATACAAAGGAAACGTTTCGCAATACACATTACACATGAGACATTACCACTCTCACCAAACCTCTAACACCGGCTGCTTGGCTACCAACTGCAGAGATGAATATGATCAGTGGAAGTGACTGGACCACTGGACCAAATTAAAAGCCACCAACAAATTCTCTTTAGGTGGAGCACAAGGCCAGGACAGACACAAAATAGCCTCAAAAAAGATACATCTGAGATTGCGGTGGGTCCCCAGAACCACAACAGATTAACAACAGAAACAACAGCTTTGTGGCAAAAGAAATTCCTCAAGATTCAGTAAAAGCTAGAAGTGATTTACCTTTATAGCTCCTGACACTGGATGTTTCTTTTAACCTAGGTCTTTTTTTTCTAACAGCTTTTATAACGATAAATTTAAAATACACTTGACTTTAGGAAATATGAAGATGAATATGCGTAGATAAGCAGGATGAAGCGCCTACTAGTGCAGGATGGAGCTCCTACTAGTGCAGGATGGAGCGCCTACTAGTGCAGGATGGAGCGCCTACTAGTGCAGGATGGAGCGCCTACTAGTGCAGGATGGAGCTCCTACTAGTGCAGGATGGAGCGTCTACTAGTGCAGGATGGAGCGCCTACGATTGCAGGATGGAGCGCCTACTAGTGCAGGATGGAGCGCCTACTAGTGCAGGATGGAGCGCCTACTAGTGCAGGATGGAGCGCCTACTAGTGCAGGATGGAGCGCCTACTAGTGCAGGATGGCGCTCCTACTATTGCAGGATGGAGCGCCTACTAGTGCAGGATGGAGCGCCTACTAGTGCAGGATGGAGCGCCTACTAGTGTAGGATGGAGCGCCTACTAGTGCAGGATGGAGCGCCTACTAGTGCAGGATGGAGCGCCTACTAGTGAAGGATGGAGCGCCTACTATTGCAGGATGGTGCGCCTACTAGTGCAGGATGGTGCGCCTACTAGTGCAGGATGGAGCGCCTACTATTGCAGGATGGAGCGCCTACTAGTGCAGGATGGAGCGCCTACTAGTGCAGGATGGAGCGCCTACTAGTGCAGGATGGCGCTCCTACTAGTGCAGGATGGAGCGCCTACTAGTGCAGGATGGGGCGCCTACTAGTGAAGGATGGAGCGCCTACTATTGCAGGATGGAGCGCCTACTAGTGCAGGATGGAGCGCCTACTAGTGTAAGATGGAGCGCCTACTAGTGCAGGATGGAGCGCCTACTAGTGTAGGATGGAGCGCCTACTAGTGTAGGATGGAGCGCCTACTAGTGCAGGATGGAGCGCCTACTAGTGCAGGATGGCGCTCCTACTAGTGCAGGATGGAGCGCCTACTAGTGCAGGATGGAGCGCCTACTAGTGCAGGATGGAGCGCCTACTAGTGCAGGATGGAGCGCCTACTAGTGCAGGATGGCGCTCCTACTAGTGCAGGATGGAGCGCCTACTAGTGCAGGATGGAGCGCCTACTAGTGCAGGATGGAGCGCCTACTAGTGTAGGATGGAGCGCCTACTAGTGCAGGATGGAGCGCCTACTATTGCAGGATGGAGCGCCTACTAGTGCAGGATGGTGCGCCTACTAGTGCAGGATGGTGCGCCTACTAGTGCAGGATGGAGCGCCTACTAGTGCAGGATGGAGCGCCTACTAGTGCAGGATGGAGCGCCTACTAGTGCAGGATGGAGCGCCTACTAGTGCAGGATGGTGCGCCTACCAGTGTAGGATGGAGCGCCTACCAGTGCAGGATGGAGCGCCTACTAGTGCAGGATGGAGCGCCTACTAGTGCAGGATGGAGCGCCTACTATTGCAGGATGGAGCGCCTACTAGTGCAGGATGGCGCTCCTACTAGTGCAGGATGGAGCGCCTACTAGTGCAGGATGGGGCGCCTACTATTGCAGGATGGAGCGCCTACTATTGCAGGATGGAGCGCCTACTAGTGCAGGATGGAGCGCCTACTAGTGCAGAATGGAGCACCTACTATTGCAGGATGGAGCGCCTACTAGTGCAGGATGGAGCGCCTACTAGTGCAGGATGGAGCGCCTACTATTGCAGGATGGAGCGCCTACTAGTGCAGGATGGAGCGCCTACTAGTGCAGGATGGAGCGCCTACTATTGCAGAATGGAGCGCCTACTATTGCAGGATGGAGCACCTACTATTGCAGGATGGAGCGCCTACTATTGCAGGATGGAGCGCCTACTAGTGCAGGATGGAGCGCCTTCTATTGCAGGATGGCGCCTACTAGTGCAGGATGGAGCGCCTACTAGTGCAGGATGGCGTGCCTACTATTGCAGAATGGCGCGCCTACTATTGCAGGATGGCGCCTACTAGTGCAGGATGGAGCGCCTACTAGTGCAGGATGGAGCGCCTACTAGTGTAGGATGGAGCGCCTACTAGTGCAGGATGGAGCGCCTACTATTGCAGGATGGAGCGCCTACTATTGCAGGATGGAGCGCCTACTAGTGCAGGATGGAGCGCCTACTAGTGCAGGATGGAGCGCCTACTAGTGCAGGATGGCGCCTACTAGTGCAGGATGGAGCGCCTACTAGTGCAGGATGGCGCCTACTAGTACAGGATGGAGCGCCTACTATTGCAGGATGGCGCCTACTATTGCAGAACAGTAATGATGGAAACCACAAACTCATCACTAAAAGAGTCCAATCTACTGCAAAGTTATAACCACCCCTTAGGAACAGAAGGGCTTCAGGACTGTATTTAATACGTGTCAATAGCATTCATTTGATTGTGTATTTACATTGGTACAAATATGCTTTCTCGTCAACCCACAAATTATATTGTCTGAGTCCCAGTTTTCACAGTAAATGCTTTTTCTCTCCACCATCTAAATATCTTCTCTTCTTTGGTCATGTAGGCATAAAATAAGGTGTGCAAGTCAACCTATTCTGTATTCAGTTATCCACCCCTCCAGCTCCTTCCATCACAACATATACAATGTTACACCCCAGACACACCACCATCAGGGCCGGCCGCATGACGCTATGTTTCACCGTGTAAGTGACCTTACTGAATGAGACGTCAACTAGGGACACAACAGCACTGTGTTTGTACTTGTAAGTGTATTATTATAAATAACCATTGTTATATAAATAAATAGCAAATCCATGAAATAGTTATTATCGAAATATGCTTTTATAGCGCAGCAGAATGCAATACTGGTTTAACAAATCAGACCTCTGCCCTTGTACTATAAGTGCTCATTGACACTGCGGGGCTGACACTGAGCTTGTACCGTAAGATACGCAAATTAGAACTACACATGCCCGTAAAAAAACATGCGTTATACAGCGTTGGTGGGGTCTTCCACATGCCACTCCTTATATCTGAAAAGGTGATATGTGGGGGGAGGAGCAGGCAAATGCAGCCTATGAACAGTAAGGGCGTGTCCAGAGCTGGAGTAACCTAATGGTCTTTGTGGGCTATAGCCAGAGGCCTCGGGCAGCTGGGGGGCCCTAACAAATATTTTTATGTAATACTGCCGGCGATTGGGTCGGGAGCAGCCTCCCATTCACTCTGGGCAGGCGCAGCTAACAGCAAATCTGATGCTGATAGCTGCCCTGCTGTCAGTGGGGACTCGTGAGACTATGGGGCATATTCAATTAGCTTTCGGATTCGCTGTAACGCGCCGGAACAGCCGCGAAACGTAATACACGTTACCGCAATAACGTGGATTTTCGTTCGCAGCCCAAAGGGTTGCGAATGAAAATCCGCATTAATGCGGTACCGTAATACCCGCAAGAACGCGCACTTTACCGCGAATCCGAAAGCTAATTGAATATGCCCCTATGACTCATAGTCACGCGAGATCTCCTCACTAAGCAGCGTGCTGCCCACTGGGCCCGCACAGACAGCAGGACATAAAGAAAGAAGAGGAGTCTGCGGGCTGCAGCGAGAGAAGAGGACCAGGTAAGTGCTGTATATGTATTGGGTGGGGGGCCTCACAGTATCCTTAGCCTGGGGGCCTCCATTGCCTTAATCCGGCCATGGGTGTGTCCCTGTAATTTTGAGGCAGACCCACACAGAAACTGTAATGCTTGTGGGTGCCTGAGAACTGGGGCAATAACCCACAATAATTGTATTGAGGAGGCTTCCAGCACTAATTAACTGTTTCTGAATGGCTGACTGCAGATTCAACTCTGAAGCTGATAGGTGCTTTCCTCAGTGCTCATTACTGTATTGTATGATTTTGTGGGCCTATTTTAGCATGATTTTTTTTAACAGCATCAGAATTAATCAGTTTTACAAACTGTGTGATTAGGACACAGTGACATGATGCTACCATTTGTAATGTGCATTGCAAACCAGAGATAATTGATTCCTATGTTCATAATGCCTCCTCCCCATTCACACTAGAATACACAAAGTTCATCTCGCTGAGAAATAAACCAGTCCTGGAGTGATGGACTCTGCGAGCATTACAGTGTGACCTGTTAGGCATGGTGACCATCGATAACGCCTAGGTTATCATCACAAGCAGTAGACAAGCTGTCAGCACTTCCTGAAAGCACCTCTGGTAAAGCTCAGCAGAAGCATAGTGTGAACAAGTCATACCCTGGAGAAGATCACAACAGACACTTACAGTGATTTTACTTGCTGAATTTAAGGCATCCACCCATCCCTGAAGATCCTTCTGATCGCTGGCTTGAAGAAAATACCGTTGAGATAAGGCATTGATAACTGGTGGGAATATAAAAATATATGTAAAAATCATGCAAGTATGTTACATAAAGTTTCAAGAGGAGCAGCTATAGATAGAAGTTATATGGAATATTAAGAGCAGTTATGTGGAGAAGTCATATTAGGTAATAGGAGAATTTAAAGGTGATATTATATTGAGTAATGAAAGGAACAATTATAGGGAGAGATTACATGCAATAGAAGCTTGTTTTATAAGGAGAGGTTATATGGATTAATAGGAGAAATAAACGGGATAGTTTATATATAATAATAGAAAAAGTTATAGGAAAAGATTATATAGTAGGAGGAATTATAGGGAGAGAGTACATGGATAGACAGGAAGAGTTATAGGAATCAGTTACATGGAGTAACAGGAGGATTTATAGGGATGGGTTATATGGAGTAACAGGAGGATTTATAGGGATCGGTTATTTGGAGTAACAGGAAATGTTATAGGGAGAGATTACACAGAGTAATACTAATTTTTAGGGAAAAGGCATATAGTTTTACAGGAAGAAATCATATAGAGTAATAAAAAAAATTGTCGGGAGAATGCATATAGATTAATAAGGAGATGTTCTATGGGATAATAGAAGGAGTTATAGTGATAAGGTATAAAGATCTGTAAGAAGATGTTATATGAAGTAATATCTCGTGTCATAAGGAGAGGTTACACCGAATGACAGGAGGAGATATAGAAGGTACCACTCAGCTTGCAGATAAATGAAAGGGTAAAGGATGGGTAATAAATGTTGTCAGGAAGGAAAGTGGCAGGAAAAAGTGACTTGTTCCCCATAGTAACTGATGCCCAGTTGTATTTATGAGACCTATAGTAGGAGGAGTGATAGAGAGACAGAGGCCACATGAAGCACAAGGATGGAACAGTGTAAGTGATGTCTTACTGCTAATAGGATAAAGGTGATAGAAAGCAATGGACGGATAAAGCTGAGATATAAAGGTATTTCTAGTGGATGTAGAGAGAATATTTCCTCACCAAAGCAAAATGTCAGCTTTGCTTTTTGTTTCACAGGAGCTGTGCCAACCTGACGGAAAACAGACCGAGTTATTTATACACTGTGCTAATTAGGGAGCACGACGATACTTTGTGCAATAAAACTACTGAACAGCAATATATACATATATATATATATATATATATATATATATATATATATATATATATATATATATATATATATATACACACACACACACACACACATATAAGAGGCATGTAGAGAGATTAGGTAGTCCCTAGGTTTCCCCGCACACCTCCATAGTATGTACAGAGGTGCTATGTGTGTATGCAGACAACATGCATACACAGGCAGATAATACACGCTTAACTCATTCATTACAAGACCTGTACAGTGACAAATCATAGGCAAACCGAGAGGGGGTTTCCTAGTGCCTGGAAACCCCCTCCAAGCCTGGGGCACTGTATAATATTATATCCACGCCCCCATGCATGCTTGTCCCGCCCATGAGCAGTGTGGTGTGGAAACCCCCCTCTACAAATCCTGCGTTTGCCCCTGCAAATATACATTAAACAAATCCATATCATATACATGTTTTATCTTTATGTGATACAGACAGGGGCGACCTGCCCCTTGGAAGAAGCACAGCAGTGGTGAACTGATGCTATGCAGCAATGTAGAGGAGTTTTCAGGGGAGAAAGGAATCTGGGTGACACGTGGCATGCCACCAATGTGCCATGTCCATGCCCTCAGCTGAGTGTGGCCACACTCCCTTTTGTGGCAGTGCCCGGACTCTCAAAGAACAATGTTGGGGTGTATGGTATCCTTGTGATCTAGGTCAGATTTATGTAAGTTAATATAATGTTTACAATAATTAGCAATGCTTCTTTGTATACCTGTTTACAGGGTTCTCAAATATCTTGAGGACATCATAACCTGACAAATATGCCCCAGCATCTCCTACACTCTCATAGAGGCTTACACACAGTCACTTTTATTTCCCAGTGTAAAATACCATTTATTTAACATCCAGACCAGCAGTTATAAGAAAGAGACTTAACCTAATTAACCCTTAAATCATCTTAATAATAGCAATCTTTTAGATTATCCACATCCACACCCATCTCATCAATCAGTCACACCCAGTTCATGTATGTTAAGGTCTCACTTAAACAAAATTATCAAGGTCAAATTAACTAATAATTATCACCATCCAAGACAGCAGTAACAATTATATCTCTATTGCCCACAAGCTATATGACAAGACCTCTAATTGTATATAAATTATAGCTGTCAACTGTTGAAATGTCCAAATGAAGATTTGTAGAGACAAATTTTGCTGCATTCATAGAAAAATGCACACAGACTTGTAGAGGTTTCTATGACCCAACGCGTTTCTAACTCTGTATGTGACTACAGCCATAATACCTTGTACAATAGAGGCTTATCCTCCTGTGTTACTGTCTATACAGCCCTAAGCAACTCCTCGATTGTTTGTTTAGGATGTGTGCTTGCGTTTAGCACATAAATGAAAATATACACTTAATACATTTCTGCTTTATTAATATAGATACGCAAGTAAATATGTTGTGTGGATTAATACAGGTCCAAACAGTGTTGTATGAATTCACCATACATACAGACCAAAACATGGCTATTGCGATACTAAAGTAATACAAGTACCGGCATGTTTCAGCCTTATTTCCCAATACAGACATGCTTGCTCATACACTCTCACTTCCTCATCCACACTTCCTCTTCTACTCCCAGCTCAGATGATTATATTGTGCTGATGCAGCCAGACGAGTGTTGAGATCTGTCCAACACATGGACCTGACTAATTGGATTTCCCCCCGTTATTTAGCCAGCTCACTAGTATGACTATAAAACTCCATCATATACACTTTCACTACCAACAACAAATAGAAAAATCAGAGATCATATTGTTATTTATAATACTGTTGGTATGATTACAGGTAACACCTACACAACTCTGTATAATTTTATACATACCATCACCATCATCCTCATTAAACAGTTTTGGTAGGTGTTGGTTAAGCCAATTAAAAAAAAAATATGTAGCCTATTGGAATAAATATATTTTAAAATCCCTTTGCATGTTTCTGCAGATGGTTACTTGAACACAATTAGTGCAGCCCCAATAATTGTGAGTCAACACTTACCCAACTACTTCCCCTGATTATATGGATAATACTAGTAGGTTAATTGGCTGCTATCAAAATGACCCTAGTCTGTCTTTTTCTCTGTCTGTCTGTCTGTGTGTGTATGTCAGGGAATTTAGACTGTAAGCTCTAATGGGGCAGGGACTGATGTGAGTGTGTTCTCTGTGCAGCGCTGAGGAATTAGTGGCGCTATATAAATAAATGGTGATGATGATGATGATAATAAATATCTAAGGACCCTTGTCTGAAACTGAGGAATACATCACAGCTGGATGGTCCAATCAGGTTAATCCTGGTATGTTAAGCTCTCTTCCAATAGGAGGATGAACTCAATATTACATACCAACTCTTTAAACAATTGATTCTAGTTACTAGTAATACTTTCCCACTAAGGGGCATATCTATCAATATTGGGAAATAAGTATGATTTTTATTTTAATGCAATTTTTTAATAAAATTTTGTCAGAAACAATGTGGCTAGTAAATAATCACAGTTGTACCGGCCATACCCCCCTGATGGCGGCCCCTTTTCAGCTGCCCGAATGATACTGGTCTGATATAATAAGCGTTAATTTACCTCTTCAGTCTCAGGATTATATGAGCATGCATGACTCGGCTAGTTGGTTCACACATGCGCAGTGGAACTGAAAGCCAAGACTTGGGCTCTCCGTTCCACTAACAAAAAACAAATAATAAATAAATTGTAAAAGAAAAAAAATCTAAACACTAAAATAATAAAAATATTTCAAAACTATTTACAAATGGTTTATTCAAATAATAAAGCATTTGTTCACTGTTTTTTTTCTGATACAGCCAACCTGATATAATGATAACAGAAGTATTGTGGCGATACATGTTCTGCTGTTATGTTTGTTAAATATGCTTCACCATGCAAAGCTATCTCTGGTGAAACCAAGTGAACCAAGGTGATACATCGCACTCTTTTAGACTTGGCATGGGATTCTAAGCGCATTTCTGGGAAACACAGGACTTGAGTCACGCCCTGTGTTTCCCGGAAGTATGTTTGGTTTCACCTGTATAATTTGCACCAGCTAGAGGACAGGTGTAAGTATGAACTGATAGTGATGACTTACACGGTATAGTCTTTGTATTAAAAACTACACTGTACTGCAACTCACTAAACTCTCCCCAATACATGAAAGGGTTATCGCTGGTAGTAGGATGGCTTCCCCATGCCATTGCACTTGTATGGCCACCATACCTGTTCTGATAACGCCATCTCAGGATGGCCGGCGGCCAGTCAAGCCTACACCTGTGCCCCCTCGAGCCGACTGCTCACGACCTTAATCCCCGTTTGTTAAAGCAGAAAATAAGGAAGACCGTCGGCTGCTGACTCTTCCACATGTGACCTCCTCTGCACAATGCATGGAGGTCACGCGGCATAATGGAAGAAGGTAAGGAGAAGGAGAAGCGCGATGTGCGGCCCCCTTGAAGTTTGTAGGGCTACAAATGCGATCGTTGAAGAACAGGAGGCTGCCCATTACTGGCCTTAACAAAAGAAAATTATTTAAATAAAAAGGCTTTATTATATGCATAGAGAATTTTTTTAATGTTCAAGGGTTTATATTTTATATGTATTTATTTTAGTAACATATGTTTATTATTTTTGCATTACAAATGTGGACTTTAATTTCCAGTGTGCTTGCCGGTAAGTTTAAGAGGTGGAACTAGCCAGCTGTGGGCCCCGGTGCAGGGAAGCTGGGAGGAAGGAACCAGGACCCACAGCTCGCTAGTTCCGACCCTCTGCATCTGTCATGCAGCGGGCCCCATTATCTCCATGGGCCCCTGTGCACGGCACCTGCTGCACCAATGGTAGTTCCACAACAATTTTTTTGTGAATTGCGGTGATAAGGGAACTCCTATTGCCCTGATAAGCAGTGAGAAAAAAAAAAAATCTAAATTTTTTTCTTGTTATCAACATTTGGAAGAGTTGCCCGACACAGGGTCCAGAGAGTACCGATAATGTATTGATTCGTTTTTCACCCGGGCTCCAGGGAGAGCAGTGCATTCCCCTAAATTATTTTAGGAGTCCCCAACACATTTGCTGGGAGACTATTCCATGGACCTGTCGTCAAGTCAAAAAAAAATATTTCTTCTGTTACCAGTCCTCCTCCCCCTAGTTCAGTGTGTCCTTTTGTTCTAGAAATCCTCTTATGTTAACAAATACTACCTTCCCCAACTCTTTTATTACCTTTGATACATTTGAAGGATTCTATCATATCACCTCAGTCTTTTCCCTCCTCTAAGCTTGGAGTCTATCCTGAAAAGTTTTGTTATGCAGCCCATGTAACATTTTAGTAGCCCATCTCTGTTTTTTTATGAATTTAGGACCTGACAATTGTTCCTACATGGTTTGAAAATAACGTGTCAACAATAAAAATAATAAAAAGGGGGTATGGGAAAACAGAAGAGGGCCTATTTATCAAGCCTATGGGCTGTGAATAAGCCAGGTCCGAACCTGAAAGTAAAGTGATGGCAATCGCTGTCAATTTACTATAGACTCTTCGCCGGGACGCCCGCCATTGTCCCGGTTGAACAATTTTGATAAATTGCAAGGAAAAATCCTTTCTTATCACTGTGATAAGAAGTGATACTTAATGTGGACAAAACTGCAAAGTTTAATAAATAGACCACTACCTAAACACAAGAGATGTAGAGAGCATGTTATGGCCTATCCTGAGGTCACATAACAGGTCGGGTAAATAGATACAAAACAAAGAAGAAGCTAAAAGTTGAGGATTCAAGAAGAATCAAAACTTCCTTTTACTTCTGAACAGAAGACGGATGTAGTCAATGATAAAGATAAGTAATTGAAGCACTAGTAGGCCATGAGTTTGGCAGAAACTGCTTCCTGACCTATGGCACCAGATTTCTCACTTGAGAAGCATGTTAGAATCATGGGCGCAAGCATGGAATAAAGGATGCAACGGAAGTACCAAGACAATAAAGAATCGCTAACGATTTTACCAAAGACTGAAAGTCCCAATCAGCACTCCGATTCATGTGCACACACTATACACTTTTTACAAGATAAAACCTGCAGTGTGCACCCAGCCTTATTCAGGTGTCCTTATGTCAGTCAATTACCAGCAACAGAAGTGGCCAAGGCAATATGTCTACTAACAAGGACACAGCATGGTGATAGGTATCATTAATGGGGCAGGGACTGATGTGAGTGAGTTCTCTGTACAGCGCTGCGGAATTAGTGGCGCTATATAAATAAATAGATGATGATGATGATGATTATTGTTCTGGAACTGGGACAACCCACCTACTTAATCCTGCGTTAGGCAGATCTTCATTTCACTGAACGTCATCCAGCCACAAGCGTTGAAAGATCCATTTTTTTAAAGTGCTTTGAAGCAAGCCTCGCTCAACACCTTAAATATTCAGCAAAGTCACCATAAAACCAGACATGCATTTATGGTTCAGGTTTGAAGCACATCAGTGCACGCTCAGTTCAAAAATGGGAATTCTGTAAACTTCAAAGCAAATCATATGAAAATGTTTTTTATACTTTCACTTTAAAAGACACCATTGACGTGGAAAACATCAGTGGCAAATTTCCTGACCGCCACATGAATATGGAGTTAAAAGAGATAAAAATTAACCTATAATGCCCAAAATATACTTCACTGTTTCCAAAGAGTCAACCTGCGTTTGCCAGGTACAAAACATAGGGGCCTATTTATCAAGCTATATTCCCCAAGAACTGCAGTTTTCGGGGGATTAAAGGATAGGAATAGTAACGAGGATATTTATTAATGGATGACAGCACCAGATATCACCGATATCTACTGGGGTCCCAGCCTCTTCAATTACAAATCCAGCCCCCATAGTTGTCAACGTGGACTGCGATTTTGCTCTAATTACCAAACTCCGAAATTAGGAGCTTGATCCTGGTAGCTAACGCCATCTGAAGATACACACCACTGCGCTCTAATGCTGGACATACCAGAATGTTTCATATATTTGGTGAAACAAAACCAGACAAAAAGAAAAGAAGAGTTATTGTCCTAAGAATAACACAACATAATAATAACAGGAATCCAGACTGCATTGCATAACAACTGCAAAAAGGGGAACACTCTGGGATGATTAAATGATGGCCTGATACTGTTGTATTTGTGACCTTTGTACACTTTACCAGTTATACCCCTGGCTATGAACTTCTGCCATTTCTTCATTAAATGGAGTGTAATTTTTTCTGAATGTCAGCTCTTCTGCCTACTATTACAGAATTAGTTGGTCAATTGTCCTATACTGTGTACAGTTAGGGCCTGACTCAGAGTGGAATGCAAGCTTAAGCGTAACTGTGCTGCACACAAGTATATGTGTATGTACACTGTATTCAGAGCTGAAGCTGCATCCGCATACACACCCCTCAGACACTTAGGTCCAGCTTGCGAACATGTAAAAAAAACTTTTATATTATATGTTATGAATGCAATGAAGCATCCCTTAGATTGGAAGCTTGCGAGCAGGGCCCTCTTACCTCTCTGTCTGTATTACCCACTATTGTCTTATTATTGTGTATTTTCCCCATTGTAAAGCGCTACGGAATTTGATGGAGCTAAATGTTAATGATGTTGATGTTTTAAACTTGAATAACCTAGCTGATACAGCAGGAACTACTTCCTGACATTTGAACAAATAATTAAAAAAATTATCTTCAACACGCTCTGCAAATACTAATCTATGGCCTAGTGGGGCAGCATAGTGGCCTAGTGGTTAGCACTTCTGCCTCACATCACTGGGGTCATGAGTTTGATTCCCGACCATGGCCTTATCTGTGGGGAGTTTGTATGTTCTTCCTGTGTTTGCGTGGATTTCCTCTGGGTGCTCCGGTTTCCTCCCACACTCCAAAAACATACTGGTAGGTTAATTGGCTGCTATCAAAATTGACCCTAGTCTCTCCCTCTCTGTCTGTCTCCCTCCCTGTCTGTCTGTCTGTCTGTGAGTGTGTGTCTATATTAGGGAATTTAGACTGTAAGCTCCAATGGGACAGGTACTGATGTGAAAGAGTTCTCTGTACCGCGCTGCGGAATTAGTGGCGCTATATAAATAAATGATGATGATGATGAGTGACTACTAAAGTCTCAATAAGCGTCTGTAAATTATTTAAAAACCCCTAATTACAAGAAGTCTGCTAGATCAGGTGTTCATCATCATCATCCGCTACTTGCACCTGCCCCTGGCCAACCGCAATTAAAAATGCCTTTTTAGCCGAATCTGCCACTACGTCTGAGTCTGAATCCATATGCAATTGCTGGAACACCCCTTTACTGTAGATTGCCTACGTTGAAACACCTGTTTCCTCCCTGTCACTCCCCTTCAGCCGTAAGGAGCAGTAAGCAGCTGTGTACTTTCACTTTCTGAGATACGCTACGTAAATGGGCGTACGTCTTACTCTGAAGGAGGCCCTTAGTGTCAACTTTTCTCCCTTGCTCTTAAAATGTCAGCTATTTTGTAAAAATAATACACTTCTCGAGCACTCAATATATTTACTTACTTTTGAAATATATGTCAGTTTCAAAGACCCCACTGCTCCTGTACCGCTGGGTAGATTCTGAAAATAAAAAAAATGACATGATGTATGTGTGTTAAGAGTGACGACAACTCCTAAGTGCTTATACCTGAAAGTACTGATACAGTAAACATAACTAGTGATGCTGGTCATTATAACCAGTCTATGAGTGAAGCTCAGTGTTATGACTGTACACCAAGTTTCATTTATACACTTTATAAAGATTCTGAGTAAAGCCCAACTACAATGTACAGCTATTAACACAGACAGTTCTAGGGAAAATCAGAAGGCCTTGCTGCTCTCTGCCTGTGGCTTTAGCCAATTTGCATAATGCATAATGCAAATGAGCTGTAGTTGGGAGCTCTCCTGTGGCTGATGAACTTGTGACTCTGTGAAACTTGCACATGCTCAGTCAGTGTCAGTGTGTGGTAGGCAGGAATACATAGACAGGAGGTATACAAGCAGCCTAAGAGCCTGCTTATATACCTTTTAATGTATTTTTAGTACCTGCTGACTATTTCAAATGGAAAAATAGCTGCTGCTGCTGCTTTGAAGTCCTAAGGGAACTCAAACATGTAAGCAATACATTTTTTTTCAGCTACAGTACACAAAATACAGTGGGCAAACCAATATGGCTGAGACAAAGCACAAAATACTGTTTGATGGTCCAGGCAAAACAATGTATTATGCTACAATACATGATAATGATGTACTTTGTGGGAGATATATTTGGTAATAAAACTTTAAAAATGATTAGAAGAGTTTGAAGGCAGCTGTCTGTTCGAAAATGAATGATATTTATTTGTAAGTATATTAAGCAATGACAACTTAATGTGACTGTCATCAGCTGCGACTGCAGAGGAAGAGAGTTGATGCCCTTTCCTGAAGAACTGTAAAATTCTAGAACGGAACAGGAAGTGGTATAAACAGAGCTCTCCGTGCCCCAGAATAAGACTACCGGAGGACCACCTCTCGAATGTTGTGTTTTACACATATGTGTAACCATTCCAAAACAATTTTCAGAAATTTGCTATCAGCCAGGCGAATTTATTGAAGTTGTGAGAGGATACCCCCCTTAAAAAGACTCATCTTTGAGCCATTCTATTTTGTATATCCGTCAAGGTGAGAAAAGATAATGAATTATACACCAAAAATAAGGGGAGTGGGTTAATTGCTTATTACAAACCAGGTTCAGTCACAACTGAATCATCATAATTTATTAATATAGGGCCACCAATACCGCAGCACTGTACAGAGAATATTTGTCACTCACATCAGTTCCTGCCCCATTGGAGCTTACAGTCTAGATTCCCTAACATACACACACACAGACTAGGGTTAATTTTTGTCCGCAGCCAATTAACCTACTAGTATGTTTATTGGAGTGTGGGAGGAAACCAGAGCATTCAGAGGAAACCCACACAAACTCCACACAGGTAAGGCCCTGTCTGGGAATCAAACTCATGACCTCAGTGTGAAGCAGAAGTGCTGACCACTGAGCCACCGTGCTGCCCCACCTATCTGCACGTGAAACCAATATCTCAAATTTGTATTCTTATTCACTATATTCTTGTCTTTTCCCCCAGTGTAGCTTGTTTACTATTTCAATCTAACTAAATTTGTGCAATTATAATTTGAATGTTTTTTTTTTCCTGTGGCGTTGCCTAAACTGCTTGTGGTTTCATCACACATCTCTGACGTTTTTAGTATTCACCCTCCAAACCGCTGAATAGTCAATCCGGCATTTGGAGTTGAAAGGTTCTGGCTATATGTGGCAACCCTAAAAATTGTCTGCTTAGTCAGTTTCCCTCTTAGACTAGATTTTGATTCTATAGTTATATTTTCTGAGAGGAAATAGCAGTGAAAAGAATTGTAATGGTTAAAAAACAACACTCTAATAATCATTTCCTCTGAAACAACGGTGCATATTTAAAAAAATACGCTTGAAAGTGATTTCATTCATGAGCTGAAGGGAGATGTGCAGGAATTTATTTTGTTTGTGACACCCCTGATTTGCGGTAAAAAGATGGGGATCTGACGTCACAAAGGGCAGGCCTCAAAGAGTCTCTTTCAATGTGAATTTCATGAAAGCTAAACAGCACTTGAGAATTAAACAGTAGTCTTATTAGTCATGTTTCAGGTGACAGGTTTCACACTATGTAAAACGCGAGGGGCTTTTATCAAAATTGTGATTTAAATTTCTATAAATGTGGAATCATTTTATCTCCTTTTCTTCCAAACAGTTCTTACAATGTTTTTAAAAAATTCCCTAAACGTGTTATCACGTGGCAGTCACTACTCACCTGGGGATTATCCATGTACCAAAGCAGGTAATTCGCCTTGGTATCCAGGATAAAATATCTTCGGAGAAATCTCCCACTCTCTGCATCTTCGATGTCCAGAAAGCCACAGGTTCGGTTCAGCCGATCCACATAAGGCATTCCTAAAGAATCCACGCATTACCCTGTGCAGACAAGTAATGTTCCAGGAGTGAGACAATGATTATCAATGCACTGAAATTCTATTAAAAGTTTATACTCCAGCAACTCATATTTTTCAGACAGCTTGATGGGAAAATATAAGAGATCCAGGATAATCTGATCTGCTGTTAAGAGATTACCGGACATTAGGGCTCTGCCAGACAAGTAGTTTTCCATATTGTGTTCCCAAAATGGACATGTCAGCAAAAAACAAACAAACCAGGAGATCAGTGGACATATAATCCCAGCGCTGTCTGATCCTGTCCTGATATTCTGTAGCCAGGAGAACACTAGACATTATGAGCCTGATTCCTAAAGGAAAGTAAATGCCGATACTTGCCGTATTAAGCGTAAAACCGCTCTGTGCACGCCCTGAAACTAACCATATACCAGAGAATGCAGCAACGTCCAAATCATCTTCGAGCGCGAAGGACCCTTACCACAGCCTATGATTTCATGGGCGGAATGAAGATGGGAATGGGCGTATGCAAGTAGTCAGTACAGTAAGGGAGTGCCAAGCTCCAGCGCACGTAGCAATGTCCGATTCAAGCTTTGGGTATCTCAAAGGTACGTCATTTCGTATCAATTGCACCAGCTACATGTCTGGTGTAAGTGCTGATTATTAGTGATGACGGTCATGTATGCATGCTAGGACATTGCAATCAGGAGCAACTGTAAAAATGCATTTTATGTACTGTAGTAACATACTAATAAATGTACTTTATTGGAAAAAAATAAAAATAATGTCATTAATGACTATATTATTAATAGATGACATTAAATTTAAAAAAAAAAAATTCTGTGTGCTCTTTTGTAACTTTATATTCCGCATATGTATTGGATGAATACATAAGTGCATTGTCTGTTAGAGCAGAGTGTACCTAGATCTGTATTCAATAACAGACGTAGCTTATTTACATTTGTTCCTTGTTGAATATGGACGTGTGTATGTCTTATTTATGTGCGTTTAAAAAAAAAAGCACAATACATTAGTTTGGCATGCTTTGATGAATCAGGCCCTATATGTAATCCCAGCACTATGTGACCTGTCCTGATAATCAGCAGCCAGGAGGTCCCTGGACATTATATCTATAATCCCAGCACGGTGTGATCTACTCATGAGAGAACACTGGACATTATATATAACTGGACATTATATATAAACGGAGCACTGTGCGATCTGTTTGATAATCTTTAGTCAGATCACAGAACATTAGATATAAATTCAGCACTATGTGACCCTGTCCTGATAATCTGCAGCCAGGAGATCACTGGACATTATATATAAACCCAGCACTTTGTCATTTGTTCCTTATAAACTGCAGTCAGTAGATCACTAGACATTATATATAAACCCAGCACTGTGTGATCTTGTCCTGATAATATTCAGTCAGTAGACCACTGGAGATTATATATAAACCCAGCACTGTGTGATCCTGTCCTGATAATCTGCAGTCAGTGGATCCCTGTACATTAGATCCATACCAAGTGCGGCATCATCTTATCCTTATAAATTACGGTCAGGTGATCACTTGGCATCATATATTATTATATACCCAGCATTGTCTCATCCCAATACTTTGTAAAGATCACAATAAATCCTACCTTAACATGCGTGTTGGGTTTGCTTACATTTTTTCATTTTGCAATCTTTAGCTCCCATTGGACAGCTACGCTCTGCTTCTTTTACTGTATGTTTTCAATCCTTCCTGTCATACAGTTAACATAAAGCAGAATATCTTCACGTAGACTGTTTTTTCAGAGTCTCGAATTCTTCAGCCAAATAGAACTGCGTCTATATTACTAGTTGGACAGTTTTTCCTGCAGCTACTGGAAATTCTTTCCTCTTGAAGTATATTCCTAGTCCCAGTGAAGTTTGCCTAGATCTTTGCACTGGCAGTCTCTGGCTCATCAGAAGCTCTCTTGTTCTCTCCTCCTTCTGTGTTTGTCTCCTTCCCACTCACCCAGCCTGACAATCTGTGTGGCAGGCACGCCTCACACACACCCCTAAACACACACAAAAGAAAAACAAATGTGGGCTGGGTAACGATGAAATACAGTGTAAAGCAGGAAGCTGGAGAAGGACAATGTATCGCACACATACACCTCCCTGCTCACTTCTGACTCTACAACATAAGCAACATGTTGTCTTCTAAGGCAAGAGAAGTATCCACAGGTGGTTGGCAACAGACAACCTGCTGTATATGTTTGGGGGCTGTAGCGTGTCTCCCACTGAAAAGAAGCACTTGGGTACAACTTCACTAATAACATTTTACTGATATACGAGCAGGATTAATAATTTTGTATAGAATAGGGCTTCATTCTCAGGACAGGATTTACACCTGACACTGCCCAGCCACTTTGAGGGAGTAGGCCCACAAACAGTAATTGTGCAGTCCATGGTGTAAATGTATCAAGCTGAGAATTTTCCGGTGGGTTTGAAAAACCAATCATATTCTAGCTGCTATTTATTTAGTACATTCTAAAAAATGATAGCTAGAATCTGATTGGTTGCTATAGGCAACATCTCCACTTTTCAAACTCCCCGGACAACTCTCAGCTTGATACATTTACCCCCATGTGTTCATGTATCTCTATCCAACAATCCCTATGTCATTACTGTTACAAGGAAAAATGGGTAGTTGTTAAAGTAGCAAAATGCAAATAAAATACAAATAAATCAATTAAAGGGCCATAAAACCATTTTTATACTGCCTATTGAACAGTGCTTTCATAGGCAGGTGCATGTCTGACCTAAAGGATAAATACAGCCTAACCACTCCCATCACATTATGTTACTAAGCAGGGTTGTATTAAACCTAGCATACGTTGTGGTCAGTGTTCATGCCTTGACATACATTTCTGTTCATTTTTATCAAGGTCATACTTGCATCACCAAGTGACTTAATGGGCCGGATTCAGAGTTGGACGTAGCGAATCTTACGCAAGATCGCACTGTGCATGCTCACAAAGCGAGAGTGCGCAATTGCGAGCAATTCATACAAAAACGCACACTTTCTAAAATAAAAATAAAATGTTATCCCTTTTTTTTTAAACTATTAGAAAACTAGTCATTTGTCTGGGACAATTATAAAAGACATGGAAAATTTACCAAAGTAAGCGTTTTTATTTTTATGTGGGTTCTGCTCTGACTTAAGTGAAAATACAAAGCAAAGGGAAAGAAAAAGAGACTAGCACACCAGATAATATAGATTTAACTGTGTTCTCTCTTTCTTATGGGAAATTAAGTCTGTCTTTTTAATAAACTACATAGGGGTCTATTTAACAAGCATTTTTCCTGTGGTAAACCCCCGAAAACAACAGTTTTCGGGGGTTTACCGTGAAATCACTATGTACTATTGAAGCATTGCAGCAGATATCTCAGATATCTGCTGCTTTGCATTTCCTATCGTTTTTCTGAGCACTCCCCATAACAGTGTATGGGAAGTGCTCAGAACCGCTATGTATGAAAGTTTAATTAGAGAAACTTTTCTCTTTTTTTACATGTTAATGTACGCCATCTGAAGCTGGCGCCATCTGAAGCTGGCGTACATTAACATATCTGAAAACTTTCGCGCTGTCCAGCTCTGTTCTGAAGAGCAGAGCTAACAGCGCATGTGTGGAGGGATCATGTGATCCCTCCCTGTCAATCATCCTGCAGTTTGCCGGCCAGGATGTTACTGCGCATGCACCAACTTTTCAGTCAGTGCATGCGCACTAACAAAAAAGAAAAAAAAAAGAAAAAAAAAAAAAGAGAGAAGATCACTGCAGCCTTGAAAATTGAGAAGAGACTGCGATGATCAGGTGAGTCACTTCTCAGGGACAGCAGGTTATCGACAATGCTGTCCCTGAGAAGTTTTTTTTAATACATAGCCGTTACTTTTCAATCCTTATCAAGGAGATAAGGATTGAAAAGTATCAAGTCAAAAAAACGAAGGGTCATAAATAGACCCCAGAGAGAGGTGCTACTACAAAACTGGTAGAAACATTGAGATAGAGAGAAGAGTTTATCTGAAGTAGGGTACTGACAGCCAGAGAATTTTCTGAGTAGTATATCTTATTAAATTAATCTCAAATTGAAAAAATTATTGCTAAATAATTAAAATTCTATGAAATTAAGAAAACAGCAAAATATTAAAATCTTTTAGTGCTCAGGGAAAAGTGAAAATACAAACAGGGAAATGAGAAGCTCGCTGAGTGCTAATACAAATATATATTTATCATAGTAGTAGTCCTAATCATTGAATCACATAGAGGTAAATCGAGTATATTAGCTATATAACCCCATACTTGCCAACTTATGGCAAGTATGATCCGGGAGCCTGCCGAGGAAGGTGGGCATTCCCGGTGAATCGCAACATTTTGGACCTGTGAAGTGGGCAGATTCGGGAGATTGCCACACTCTCCCGGGAGTCCGTGAGACTCCCGCGAAATGCGGAAGTCTTCCGGATATTCCGGGAGAGTTGGCAAGCATGTTTATTACCCAGGGCAAGTAGTAAGTGTGTTTTAATGCGAGCTTCTTTTATTCACTCTTTTCATAACCTCTACAAGATAAATGTGTGTTACGGCAATGTAGTTGCATTAGTACATTGTTTTGCAAGTGGTACGATCAAAAAACTCAATCCCATTAACGGAGCTTACCACTCTCCCCATAGACATCTATGGGACAGCAGCACTAGTTAATTCATCAAGCTGCGAAACGCAAAGCTTCACTGAATTGTGTTCCCCGTCATTTATAGTGGGGGTTGGGTACGATCTGTAGACGCTGAACATGTCGACAGTCAGGAATGTCTGTGAGAAGGTGGGGGGATGTCCGAGCGCCCAAAACGCAGAAGGGGAAATGCGCCCCTGTTCTCGTGTGCCGGGTTGTAAGGGACAGGGGAAAATATCAGAGGGGCAGCTCCGCAAGGTGAGTGCACCACAGGAAAAGCTCTCGCCGGACTATACTCACGGAAGCGAGTCTACAATGTTGACTCCCTCTATCCCTCCTACTCCAGGGGTTCTCACTCGCAGGGGTCTTCCGAAGACTTTGTCTGACAAGCAATGCCTGTAAAACAAAGGAGACCAAGCCACACAGAACAATCCCTTCCCCAACACTCACACTCAACCAATCCCGAGGGACCACTACGAGATGCACCGTACCTTTCTTCTCCTTGAACGGAATCCTTCCACTCACACGTCCTCGGCCGCCCGGGTCCACTGGAACTCTGTTGCTCCACAGCGGCCCGAGCCCCAGTTGTTAAGCCCGCCTTGACTTGGGACTCAGAACTTTAGGTGCCCTTTTGGATGGGTAGAGGGGCTTTGTAAGACACTCTCAGTAACTTAACCACTTAACTATCAAGGGACCAAGTGTCCCCTATGCTACCCAGGGACCTAGCGTCCTGCTAGACCAGTGCCTATCGCCTACCACAAGGACCTATTGCCCTGCTAACCACCAGTACCTACTGTCCCTCTATCCACAAGGACACAATGCCACCCTGCTACTCTGTCAGGAGCCTAGCACCCCACTAACTTAAAAACCTGTGTCTCTCTACACTGAATGGCCTCGTGCCCTGCTACGCTCTCAAGGGCCTCGGACCCTGCTAATCTCAAGGGCCTTGCGCCCTGTTACAACTACCTATTAGGCCTTGTGCTCAAGTGCTACCCCTGGGGCCTGGTGCCTCCCCCTCTCTCCAACTATGGGACCTGGTGCAACCCTCTCTCTAACTATGGGGGCCTGGTGCCCAAAAGAAACCTACCTAGGTCCTATCTGTGGCTGGGCCTTGTGCCAACTACCTGCGCCATAGGCCCAATGCCTGAATTGTCCCCAGGCCTTATGTCCGATCTAACTGAATGTTTTATACGCACCTGCTCCGTGCAGGACTCTCAACTTGCTCCGACACGTCGTCCCCGGGTCTTCCAGACCCTACAGCCGGCAGCACCTCTTCTTCGGTTTGGCGCTCTGCTTCCCGCGGTCTTCGTGGCGGGGCACTCTTAGCCCTTACAAGGGCTTCCTGCTGACGATTTCCTCGCCGGCTTCATCTCTTGACGCGTTGTCTTCGTGTGGCAGGGTAGCTCCAAGCCCTTACAAGGGCTCCCTGCTACTTCCAACGGCGTCTCCGGGATCTCCGCCGCTGGACGTCCCATGACGTCCTCTTCCTTCTCCATCGGCGAACTCGGCCCTGATTGGCTCGCGGCGGCGCCAAGAGTTTAACCGCCGGAGGTGAGCCAGGATTGGCTCACCTCTCCGGTCGCCGACTGGCCAGCAGGGGGAGGTGAGCCCTGATTGGCTCACTTGCCCTCTGCTGCCGGGACCTGTAAGGGAGGAATGGAGGTACTCACCGCTGGAATGCAGGACTGGTGAGTAGTTTGTAGTCTCTTCTTTCTTCGCCCTCTTCCTGGGCACTGCAGCTGCAGGGCATCTCTTCACATGTCGACAGGTTCAATCTGTCTACCTGGTTAAAATGGCGACATTTGTGTCTGTCGACAGGTGATAAAGGTGCTGGCTGCAAATTCAAAACTCTCATTAGGCTGATCTAGAATCACATCAGACTCTGTTGATCTGTGCCTGCAAAGAGTGGGGTGACATTGGGCTTGGTCACTGCCTTACTGGCAGAAGACAATTGTAACAGACCAGACACCCAGCTTAAGCCATCGTTCAGGGGAACAGTGGCTATAATTAATCTGGGACAGGCACCTCTTTTATAGGGGTCTTCCAGAGGGAAGGCTTAATAAATAGGAAGAAGCACGAAATCCGATGAAAACTCCCATCCCAACTGGCAATAAGGAAGTTCTGAAAGATTGCAAGAGATAGCTGCCAGTCCCAGAGGGGAGTCTATCATAGCTATAGAATAAACTACCAATGGTCCTGTACAAGCTTCCAGAAAAGCAAGGGAAGTCCTAATCCAGCCCAGAGTAAAGGCCAGGGATCCAGGTGGAATCCAGAAGTGTTCCAGTGTTCTGCAGCTTTACTTCTCTCCCTCCTACCCCATCTATATTGCAATACAGTGTGGAGAGTTACTGGAGGTCATTCCAAGTCTTTGATTTGTATTCATCATCATCATTTATTTATATAGCGCCAACATAATCCGTAGCGCTTTACAATTGGGGACAAACATAATAAACTAATAAACAAACTGGGTAAAACAGACAAAGAGGTGAGAATCATATAGCATGCATAGAGATACACACACATAAACATGCATGCAGGAGTGGCTTTAAAAGTGACCTTGAATGATTGGCTCACAATTGCCATCCTCTGGTGACAATTTCACACTAGTCTACTAGCCTTGTTGAACCCATGTATCTCCTTGCTTTTGGCACACTTACACCATCAAGAAAGACATTAACCTGACACCACCTGTGTTCCTGTAAAAATGTTGCTCAGAGAATTGACTCTTGTCTCCAGTCGCCTAGTTCCACGGGAAAATGAATCCACAGCCAGCACTAAACAAGATCAAACTGCGCTCCATAACAACAAACCTTCTTCTACTCTAACTTTCTTAACTGAATTAATCAGGAGGGGATGGCTCTTGGTATGTGGGATCACTGTGTTCCCCCTGGATTACCTGCTAACCTATTCTCAGATTTGCTTTAAATGTTCTTTGGTCTTCATAATGAAGCCTTTGTTTGGAAATGCACTCACCTGTGATGGGGAGCCGTGTATCAGGCACATGTGTTAATGTTTTGTACTCCCTAAAACCCCCTCTAATCATTAAATGTTTCTTCCTAGTTCTTACATTTCAATATTTGTTAATACTCACACTGTGGAATGCAAGTGCATATCATTATTGTTATCATTATTCTTTATATAGTGCAAACATATTATGCAGCTTTATACATTGAAGGGATCGTGATAAAAATGAATAAGGTACAATGACATGAACTAGAAGGTAAATATGGTCCTGTTAAAATGAGCTTACCATCTAAGAGATGTGGTGAACAACTGATACATAAGGTAGATGAATAACATTTGTAGCTGTTGGTGGGGAAAGGCTACTGTGAAGCATAAACTTTGTGAGACACCAATGTTAAAGCAGCCACTGGTGATATTTCTGTGCAGCTACCAGTGGTGTGTTATGGTTGGAATAAGGAGAGACTGTGGAATGTTGAGACATGAAAGATAAAATAGTCATTGAGAAATGTTGAGACAGTCAGCTGATAACACCCATGACTGTCCTTCGCCACTTAACCTTACTAAACCTTCTTCCTCTTCTGGCACTGGAG